>NC_057710.1:96958449-96962814 GCF_004010195.1 Chiloscyllium plagiosum | reverse complement strand
ATCCTCCAACTCTGGCAACATCCTTGTAAATCTTTTCTGAACCCTTGCAAGTTTCACAACATCTTTCCGATAGGAAGGAGACCAGAATTGCACGCAATATTCCAACAGTGGCCTCACCAATATCCTGTACAGCTGCAACATGACCTCCCAACTCCTGTACTCAATACTCTGACCAATAAAGGAAAGCATACCAAACGCCTTCTTCACTATCCTATCTATCTGTGACTCCACTTTCAAGGAGCTATGAACCTGCACTCCAAGGTCTCTTTGTTCAGCAACACTCCCTAGGACCTTGCCATTAAGTGTGTAAGCCCTGCCCTGATTTGAGATTCCAAAATGCAACACCTCAAATTTATCCATATTAAACTCCATCTGTCAATCCTCAGCTCACCAGCCCATCAGATCAAGATCCTGTTGTACTCTGAGGTAACCTTTTTCATTAATCACTACACCTCCAATTTTGCTGGGATCTGCAAACTTACCAACCATACCTCTTATGTTCACACCCAAATCATTTATATAAATGACAAAAAGCAGTAGTCCCAGCACGAATCCTTATGGCACACCACTGGTCACAGTCCTCCAGTCTGAAAAGCAACCCTCCACCACTACCCAATCTTCTACCTTTGAGCCAGTTCTGATTCCAGATGATTAGTTCTTCCTGCAATCTGTGATTTAACCTTGCTAACCAATCTACCATGAGGAACCCTGCCAAACGCCTTACTGAAGTCCATATAGATCACGTCCACAGTTGTGTTCTAATCAACCCTGTGTGTTACTTCTTCAAAAAACAACTCAAATATGTTAACAAGACACAATTTCCCATGCAAAGCCATGTTAACTATCCCGGTTCAGCCCTTGCCTTTCTAAATATAAGCAAATCCTGTCCCTCAGGAGTCCCTCTAACAACTTGCCCACCATTGATGTCAGGCTTACCGGGCTGTAGTTCCCTGGCTTTCCTTACCACCTTTCTTCAATAGTGGCACCATGTTAGTCAATCTTCAAGTCTTCCAGCACCAGCACCTCACCTGTGGCTATCAATGATTCAAATATCTCAGTAAGGAGCCCAGCAATCACTTCCCTAACTTCTTATGGAGTTGTACAGTACACCTGATCAGGTCCTGGGGATTTATCCATGTTTGTGCGTTTTAAACCAGTCAGCACCTCTATAATATGGACATTTTTCAAGATTCGCTATCTATCTCCCCACATTCTATATCTTGCCATAATCACGCACAACAACTCTTACAAAGAATTTAAATTTTCAGCATTTGACTTCTGTAAATCACCACACACTTCAACTGTGCTCCAGCTACCACACATGAAGGTTAACATCACAACGAACCTTCATTGATCATATCCTGCAGTTTTCACTAGAATGGTTTCTGGATCTTTCCAATCCATTGCCTGGGCAAACCAACTTAAAAGATATTTCAATCACGCTGTTGATGAGAGATAATGGGTGTTCATGTTTTTGACAAATCATTGGATACCAATAATTCTGACATGGACCTTTTAATAGTCCGTGGACTCTAGGCCTTCTGCCAGAACACTGGACATGTGTGTTCCGAAAAGCAGTTTTGCCAACTAGCTGCTGCTATAAAATCTTGGCACACCTTGGACTTGACTTAGCTGACACTTTTGGAGATGCATTGCATATCTGGTAATATTGTAAACATTCAAACAATTTTCAATATCTGCTTCTCAAGATCAAGCCAGTGGCTGCTCCATGTTCTCAGCAAATTTGGTCTTAGGCATCATGTTGAGCATACATTCTTCCTTATTTCATTCTTGCACCAATTTTTGATTAACACCTTATTTCCTTTTTGCAGCTAAGATGTCTGACAACTTCATGCTTGAAACTAATTTTAAACCTGACTTTTTTTGCAGAAGGCCCTTTTCTCCCCCTGCTCATCCACCAGGCATTGCTGGATGTGTTTGGAGCTTGTCTTAAATTTCCATACATCGCTCATTTGATCCTCTGCACTGACTTACAGAATGCATAAAACACGCATCATCCAGCTATGCCCACAAAAAAGCAGCTCAAAACAACTCGGATAATTATCATTCAACCAGTCCACTCTTGGTATCAGCAAAGTGATGATTATTTATATACAAACAATGTGCAGTGTTACAAGGAAAAGCAAGGAGATGGGCATTCAGTCAAAATGCTTAGAGAGCCATTTGAGAGCAGAGGCCAAATGGCCCCCTTCTGCACCAGAACAATTTTGTGAAGCTGTGAAAGAAATAAAAGTAGTGGAAAGGAGGAATTACATTATTTAAGAAGCATAGCCTCAATCAAGAAGTGAGAAAGATATGAACACAGCTGCTAATACTTTTTCATAAATATCTTAAGTTATTACAAAGATTATGAGCAGATACATTTGGTTCAGAATGCTCCCACTTGGAAAAAGTGGAATTTTAATTTCAATATTTCTTAGCGCAACAGCACAGATGATCAAATATTCTATCTTCATTTTTTTTTCTAGATCTGACAGGTGGTGAAAAAATGTAAGACTTCCCACCAGTTGGAACACAGTTACTTTATCAGCAAGGACCAGAAATTTAAAAGGAGTAACTAATCAATGAAAGAACAAGTCTTAAAACTACACCAATTGGATTTATCTTTCCAAACAGGGTGGGTTAGGTTACAAAGTAATCTGTCGCAAGGATTATGAAGAAAATAAATAATTGAGCTATTTTGAACGTCAGTTTATAATTGGCGCAATCAAAACTGCACAATCCAACATTTGCTATGGACGTGAGCGGATAGGAACATGGCTAATTTTGTACTTACACTCGCAATACATGGTTCAATTGTTTGAGCTGTTCTCTTCAGGAGTACTTTAGCTAAATCATAAGCTTGCTTATTCATGTTCTGAAACAAAAAAAAACAAGAACACCTATATGAATGCACTCATCACACCTAATAAACTATAATCAGAAACATGCCTTGAAATAAATATGAAATCTATCGCCTTGATAGATTTTTAGGGGGTTTAGTCTGGTCCATAGTATTCAGCAGGGTGATGGGTGAATGGGATTTGACACAAGTTAGAACATAGGAAAGAGTTTTGGATTACTTCAAGTTTGTAATTTATATATAAGTATTAAATACGGTCAGGAGTACACTAAATAAGTTTAAAGTTAACAAATCAGCTTAGGCAGGGAGACAAGACAGATGATGTTATGAAAGTAGAAAAAGCTTGTCTCAGTGATGGTGATCATGTGAATTGAAAGTTCAACTTATGGTAATATACCAGCATGGTTGTGGCAGTCTGATTCAGACTCAGATGATTGCCAATGAGAGCCTGAAAGTCAATGGCTCGGGAACAAAGTTTGTGGTGCAGACTAAATACAATGACTTCAGTCTTCTCAATATTTAATTAGAGAAAATTTTAATTCATTGCTATGAGATATCAGGCAAACACTCTGAAAATTTAGACAGTGGTTAGAATCTGAGGTAAAGTTGCATGTCATGGAGAAAGAGAGAGAGAGAGAGAGAGAGAGAGAGAGTCATCTAAGGTGTTACAATGCACAACAGACCAGAAATGGAAAAGCACAGCCTTGGAAGTTTGTTGTTTTGAAGATAATAATTTGAGACTGAGAAAACAATTTGAAAATAAGAATAGGAGTTGCAATGTCATGTTGAGGTTGTAAAGAGCATTGCTGAGGCCTCTTCTGGAGTACTGCATACAGTTCTGTTCGCTCTGTTAAAGGAAGGACATTATTAAATTGGAAAGGGTTCAGGAAAGATTTACCAGGATATTGCCAGGGATGGAGGGTTTGAGTCGTAAAAATAGGCTGCAACTATCTTCCACTGGTATATAGGAGGTTGAGGGGTGACCTTATAGAGGTTCATAAAATCATGAAAGGCATAGATGAGGTGAATGACAAAGGTGGGAGTGCTCAAAACTGGGAGGCATTATTTTAGTTAAGAGGAGAAAGATTTGAAAAGGACATCAACAGTAACTTTGTTTGCACAGAGAGTGGTTAGTATTTGGAATGAACTGACAGAGGGAATGGTGGGTGCAGGTACAGTTATAACATTTAAAAAACACCTGGATAAGTTCATGAATAGGAAAGGTTTAGAGGGATATGAACTGAAAATGTGTTGCTGGAAAAGCGCAGCAGGTCAGGCAGCATCCAAGGAGCAGGAGAATCGACGTTTTGGGCATGAGCCCTTCTTCAGGAATGAGGAAAGTGTGTCCAGCAGGCTAAGATAAAAGGTAGGGAGGAGGGACTTGAGGGAGGGACGTTGGAAATGCGATAGGTGGAAGGAGGTCAAGGTGAGGGTGATAGGCTGGAGTGGGGGTGGGGGCGGAGTGGTCAGGAAGAAGATTGCAGGTTAGGAAGGTGGTGCTG
>NC_057710.1:96890308-96958352 GCF_004010195.1 Chiloscyllium plagiosum | reverse complement strand
CAACACGACGGTTGGAGGAAGAGCGCCTCATCTTCCACCTGGGAACCCTCCAACCACAAGGGATGAACTCAGATTTCTCCAGTTTCCTCATTTCCCCTCCCCCCACCTTGTCTCAGGCCCCACCCTCGAACTCAGCACCACCTTCCTAACCTGCAATCTTCTTCCTGACCTCTCTGCCCCCATCCCCACTCCGGCCTATCATCCTCACCTTGACCTCCTTCCACCTAACGCATTTCCAACGTCCCTCCCCCAAGTCCCTCCTCCCTACCTTTTATCTTAGCCTGCTGGACACACTTTCCTCATTCCTGAAGAAGGGCTCATGCCCGAGTACACAGTAGTAACTGTGAATTCAAGTTTTAAAAATCTGGAATGATGACCATGTAACTAATGTTGAATGTCATAAAAACCCATCTGTTTCACGAATATAACATCAGGCAAGGAAATCTGCTATTCATACACAGTCTAGCCTACATGTAACTCAGCAATGTGGTTGGCACTTCAATGTGGTTGATGGGTAATAAATGCTGGGCTTGCTAATGATATCCACATTCCAAGAACATGTATTAGAAAAATGCTATGCAATAAAAATCAGAAGATAAAGCAAGTCTTTAACCTTTCACTCAACATTACTGAAGCACTATTTAAATGATGCACAGATGTCAGTCATCTTTGTTGAGACAAAATAATCTTACAAAATTATACGTTAATCCCTGCACTTGCTTCTGCTAGTTAACTAATTCAAAAAGCATGGGTCCTGAATTAAAAGCAATTATTTTCTAATTAAGGAGGTTGAAGTTAGTACAGGTGCATCTTCTGGATACTGATGCAAGACCGAAGACGACCATTTTAGTCCTTAATCCTTGGTCAAGATCCTTGAAATATGCATCTTGCCACTCTCCCCTCCCTAGCTCTCCACAAATTGCTTAGGTTGCACAAATAAAAGCAGATCTGTTGAGAGAGTAACAGATTTAACTTCCAATATGACATTTCCTTAGAAACGAAGAGAGGTCAAAATGTTTTATGTTGCTGAAAAAGGGATGGGTGGTTAGTTGGAACGCAAGTGTCAGGATAGGCTACTAGGTAGGAGAAATAAATAAAAAGAATTGTGTGGAACAAATGGAAAAATCAGTGGTCATGGTAATTGCTTGATTACAAATTTTACAATATTTATTCTCTTTAAAGATTGGGAAGAAAAAAATAACATTGGTTATAAATATACAAAATGAGAGCTGCAGGAGGGAAATATCAAGAGTAGAACAGATTTTGAAAAGTAAATCTCATCTGGTGGCTGTTAGGGGATAAGAATGTAAGAAGAGAACGGACCAAGTTAGCTTAAAAAAAAAATCAAGATCTGCCAAAGAAAGAAAAAAAAGGAACAGAATCCAAATTGGAATCCACGACTAAAACAGAAAATTATAACATTATAGTTCCAACTGAAATGTGGACAGAGGTGTTAGGGCTCACAGTAAAACATTCCAGAGTACAAACCTTCAGGGGAAAATGGTAAAGAAACCAGAGAATAGATACCGTAATTATATTAAAAACAATATTATTATGACTATTTTGAAGACAATTCAGCTTGTATTCATTTAGAACCAAACTATGTCCTCTGGTTCCACGCACAAATTACCATTAAGGCCCTGAATGGACCGTATTCGTTTCCTTATCATCCTTTTACCTTTAATGCAATTTGAAATAATTTCGGATTTTCCTGTATTTTACCTGCCATTATTCTCACGTGCCCTTTTCGCTCTCCTAATTTTCTTTCCCAATTTCTTTTTTTAAAGTTTCCACTTGCATATTCTGTATTCCTAGAGCTTCTGTTTATCTGAACCCTTGTATCTGCCATAGGCTTCCCTTTCTCTGTTTATCCAATCCTGAATATCCCTTGATATTCAAAGTTTACTGGACCTGTTGATCCCACCATCTACCTTTAATGAAACATGTTGGTCTTGTACCCTCCCCATTTCCTTCCTGAATGTGTCCCACAACTCTGACACATATTTACCTAAAAGTATCTACTTCTAGATCACTTGGCCGAATCATACATGGTCTTAATAAAGTTGGCCTGTCCCCAGCTTAAAATTTGATTCTCGGCCCATCCTTGCCCTTTTCCATAACAATCTTCAACCTAATGAAGTTTAGATCGCTGTCTGCAAAGTTCCATCACTGATGCTTCAAACATCTGCTCAACTTCATCTCCTAAAATTAAGTGAAGACTACCCCCTCTATTTTAAGGCCTCTACACACTAACTTGAAGAGCTCTACTGAATGCATTTTAAGAACACCATTCCCTCTAAACCTTTTACACGATGGCGAAATTGAAATCCCCTATTGTGACCCTATTACTTTTGCCCTTCTCTGAAATTTACCTACAATCTGCTCTTCTATTTGGCCTCAGAATGTGAGGGGGCACAGAGTACACTCCCAGCAATGTGATTGTTCCTTTTCGGTTTTTAAGTTCTATAATCATGACTTAATTTGAGGAGGCTTCTAAGATGCCTTCTATCATTCCTTGTTCCTGCTGTAATTGGTTCCCTGATCAATGTTACAATACTCCCCCCTTCCTTACCTCCTTCCCTACCTAACTTAAAGACCCTATACCCTGGAAGCTTGTATCAAACTGCAATTCCTGCCCCTGCCTCAACCACATCTCAGTGACAACAATGATATCATAAGTTCATATTTTAGTCTGTGCCCTGGAGTCATTCGTTTATTTCGTCTGACTCCTTGCATTGAAACGAATATCATCCAACATTGCCAGACATGACTTCAAGGGCCTATAATTTATATGCCTTCTTGATTTACTTGCTGTCACTTCTACTTTTGGCCATTCATCTAGACTAACCTCCAAATTCTATACTCACTCACATGTGGCACTGCAAGTAACCCAGGGACTACCAACTTTCAGGTGTTGTTCTTTAATTTACTTCCTAGCTTAAATCCCGTTTGGAAAAACCTCATCCCTTTTTCTATCTATGTCATTAGTACCAATGTGTTTGCCTTCCCACTTCGGAATGTCCTGCAACCAGCGATATCCGTGATCCTGGAACCAGGGAGGCAATGCACCATTCTGGAATCTTTTTTGTGGCCACAGAAATGTCTGTCTGTTCATCTTTCAATTTAATCACCTATCACTGACACCCTTTCATTCTTCTTCCTCCCCTCTAGTACAGCAGACCCACCATGTTGCCATGAAGTTGGCTCCTACTCC
Source organism: Chiloscyllium plagiosum (assembly GCF_004010195.1). Taxonomy (NCBI): domain Eukaryota; kingdom Metazoa; phylum Chordata; class Chondrichthyes; order Orectolobiformes; family Hemiscylliidae; genus Chiloscyllium; species Chiloscyllium plagiosum. Next base: position 96,955,138 of record NC_057710.1, on the reverse strand, counting down.
TTTCCACTGCACAACCATCTCCCCCAACAGTATCCAAAACGGTAGATTGGTTAGAAATGATAATGCCCACTGGGGACTCCTGCACTGTCTGCCTTACTATACTCTGCCTGCTCGTCATCCATGCCCTTGATGCCTGAGCAGTCTTCACCTATGGTGCGACCATCTCACTGAAAGTGCTATTCATAACATGTTCAGCTTTGCAGATGCTCCACAGTGAATTCACCATTGCTCCAGCTCCAAAATGTGACTAGCTAGTAGTTTCAACCCAGACACACTTAAATCTGAATACAATTAACTTGCCTCCCTTACCCTACATTGTTTACTTACATCACTTTATCATACTGGACATGACTTTCACTTATTCTTGTTTTTTCTCAGGTAATCCCTTCCTCCAAATAAAAAAAATGCACTTCTTTAACATCTCAAGCCAATCATCACACCATTTCCCTGTGACAATTTGGCATGACGTTTTCTTCCTCTATCAGCAATTCCCTGAAAATGGAGGCATTAAAGTAGGTCCCTCCTGTGGCACAATGGTACTGTCTCTACTCTTGGACTGGAACGTATGAGTTCAAGTCCCACCTACTCCAGAGTTGTGTAATAACATCTCTAAACAAGTTGATTAGAAAAAGTGTATTAAATTAGGACTCTCCTCTTGTTGCTGTCCCTCTCTGATCCTTGGCCTCAAGTTAACCTGTTACTGACTTGGCCCTATCTGCTGTCCATCTGATCCTGGGACCCAATTTACCTTGTTGCTGACTCTTTTCTCTTTGTTCAGTTGAATCTGCAGCCATCTAGGCAAGTAGAGGGTATTCCATCACACTTCTGACTTGATGGTCAAAAAGCATTACGAGACAGAAGCTGAATTACTCACCACAGAACTTCTAGCCTTTGACCTTTCCCATCGTCTTATAAAACAAAGAACAAGGAACAAAGAAAATTTACAGCCCAGGAATGGGCCCTTCAGCCCTCCAAGCCTGAGCCGATACAAATCTACTGTCTAAACCCGTCGCCCAATTCCTAAGCATCTGTATCCCTCTGCTCCCCACCTACTCATGCATCTGTCCAGATGCATCTTAAATGAATCTACCATGCCTGCCTCTACCACCTCTGCTGGCAATGTGTTCCAAATGCCCACCACCCTCTGTGTAAAAGTACTTGCCGTGTGTATCCCCCTTAAACTTTCCACCTCTCACGTTGAAAGCATGACCTCTCGTTATGGAATCCTTCACCCTAGGAAAAAGCTTGTCTCTATCCACCCTGTCCATACACTTCATGATTTTGTAAATCTCAATCAGGATCCCCCTCCTTTTTTCTAATGAAAACAAGCCTAACCTACTCAACCTCTTTTCATAGCTAGCACCTTCCATACCAGGCAACATCTTCGTAAACCTTCTCTACACCATCTCCACATCCTTTTGGTAATGTGGCGACCAGAACTGTACGCAGTATTCTAAACGTGGCCAAACCAATGTCTTGTACCAATTTTAACATGACTTGCCAGCTCTTATACTCAATACCCCGGCCAATGAAAGCAAGCATACTATATGCCTTCTTGACCACTCTATCCACTTGTGCAGCCACCTTCAGGTTACAATGGACCTGCACTCCCAGATCTCTCTGCCCATCAACTTTTCCCAAGGCTCTACCATTCACTGTATAAGTCGCTCTCGAATTAGTCTTGCCTAAATGCATCACATTTGTCTGGATTGAAATCCATCTGCCACTTTTCCGCCCAACTCTCCAGGCTATCTATATTCTCCTGTATTCTTTGACAGCCCCTTATGCTTTCTGCTACTCCACCAATCTTCATGTCACCTGCAACCTTGCTGATCATACCAACAGTGCCCTCTGATCATTTATGTATATCACAAACAACAGTGATCCCAACACTGACCCCTGTGGAACACCACTGGTCACCTTTTTCCATTTCGAGAAACTCCCTTCAACTACTACACTCTGTCTCCTGTTGCTCAACCAGTTCTTTATACACCTAGCTAGAACACCCTGCGACTTCACTTTCTCCATTAGTCTACCATGGGGAACCTTATCAAACGCCCTACTAAAGTCCATGTATATGTCATCTATCAACTTGGTCACTTCCTCAAAGAACTCTATTAAGTTGGCAAGGCACGATCTCCCCCGCACAAAACCATGTTGCCTATCACCTTTTTAAATATAAATAGATCCTATCCCTCAGTACCCTCTCCAGCAACTTTCCCAACACCGATGTCAGGCTCACTGGTCTGTAGTTACCCAGAATATCTCTACTACCCTTCTTGTACAGGGGGACAACATGGGCAACCTTCCAGTCCTCCGGCACCTCACCTGTATTTAAGGATGCCACAAAGATATCTGTCAGGGCCCCAGCTATTTCCTCTCTCACCTCCCTCAGCAAACTAGGATAGATCCCATCGGTCCTGGAGATTTGTCCACCTTAATAACCTCTAGCCTACCCAACACATCTTCCTTACTTATGTCAACGTGATCCAGACTAATGAAACCTCTACCTCTAATCTCAACATTCATCATGTTCCTCTCCTCAGTGAACACTGATGCAAAGAAATCATTCAGAATCTCACCCATTCTCTCACGTTCGACACACAGCCTTCCTTTATTATCCTTTAGTGGACCAATCCTTTCTCTAGTTACCCTTTCTCTAGTATTTAGATGACTAGTTCAGTTCAATTTCTGATTAATGGAAGCCCCAAGAATGTTAACAGCAGTCGATTCAGCAATGGTAATGATCATATCTAGTGAGCTGATTCAACTCTCTTCTTAGATATAATTGTTTGGCACTTGGATGATGTGAATATTACTTGCCACTCATCAGCCCAAGCCTGGATACTGTTCAGTTCTTGCTGCATTTGGAGATGGATTGCTTCAATATCTGAAAAATATGTAGCCCCTTGATATTTCACAGACCTTTTTTAAAAATTGTGATCATAGCCTAACTGGTCGATCCTTGAATCCTGAATCCTGAGTGGAAAATCCAACTGAAAAGCAAGCGTTTTTCACTTCAAAAGATTCTGTGCACTAAACAACTCCCATTCCCTCACTTGCTCTAAAGTCTTTACCCCTCCTTTGCCCAACCCCACACTCCTCACCGTCACAGGGTTCTCACCTGCAGGAAAAGGAATCGACGTACAAGAAAACGTGGGCGGCACGGTGGCACAGTGGCTAGCACTGTTGCCTCACAGCGCCAGAGACCCGGGTTCAATTCCCGCCTCAGGCGACTGACTGCGTCGAGTTTGCACGTTCTCCCCGTGTCTGCGTGGGTTTCCTCCGGGTGCTCCGGTTTCCTCCCACATCACAAAGATGTGCAGGGTCAGGTGAATTGGCCATACTAAATTGCCCGTAGTTTTAGGTAAGGGGTAAATGTAGGGGTATAGGTGGGTTTGGCTTTGGCGGGTCGGTGTGGACTTGTTGGGCCGAAGGGCCTGTTTCTACACTGTAATCTAATCTAATCTAATCTAATCTAAAACCTTCAAGCACATACAACACCAGAATACCTGAAAACCCTTGAAGAAACTCAAATTTGTTGATCAAATTATAAACCATATGATGCACTCCAAGTGCCTTAGGACGGATAGGATTTCTCTGGGTTCATAGCAGCTCTTATTATACTACATATGAAATTGTTTCACAGCTTTGAAAAATGCGATAAGTCCTAGTTTTGTTTCTTTAGTAAACAAAAACTTTACTGAGTTAACAGAGCAGTTAGAACCATACATATTTGAATAACAAGGTGACTGAATGCCAACATCCAATTGTATAAGCTTGGGTAACAGTGGTGGGATCTGCAGCACGAAAGGGATTCATCTGCTTACATTTACTCATGAATAGCCAACTCATTGCACCTTCTTAGTTGCAAGTTACCTTAAAATTGCAGTCTTCTGCTTCTTAGTTTCAACAAGACAGTTGTTCCACCACTGGGGGCTTGTATATGTGAACATAATTCTGCTAGAAAATAGAATCTATTGTGATTTCTGATCACTCTGGCACCTCCAATATCCCAGTCTTTATTTCTACCTCCTTCGTAGCTCCAAAGATACTGATTTCACATCATGGATTTCTTCATTCTCTCTCAGAACCTCAAAACTGTAAAATGCATTATAATTCTCAACCTTTCCTCCTCCTGTAATTTATCTTTCAGTTGGTTGGACAGCTGTTTGCAAAGCAGAGTGAGATCAATAGCGCAGTTCAATTCCTGCACCAACTGAGGTTACCATGAAGGAGTCTTCTTCTCAACCTCTCCCCTCACCTGAGACATTGTGACCTTCAGGTTAGACCACAACTAGCTCTCTTCTCTTGAACGAGAGAGCAGGCCTATGGCGACTTGACCGTTTAATGTCGGTTTTATATCATATTACCTGTAATTTACTTTCCATGTTTGAAATTTGGTGGCATGCTGCAAAGTAGACACCGAATATCACCTTAGTTGCTCATGAAAAATATCTTCAAGCCACACACGGTTCTGAATGGACACAAATTATCTGAGTTGACTTGGTATATTTGCGGGAGAATTCAGTGGAACGATGAAGTACAAGAATGGTGGTACTGGTAATCACAGAAAATAGGTTTCTTTTTCAAAAGAAGTATGATAAGCACAATAAAAATGAAGCTAAAGGTGCAGTTCAGCATGAAATTTCACAAATAAAAAGCAGATCAGCTCATTACATTATAAAGATGCAACAGAAGACCACAAATGAAACTATGGTAGATAGTCAAATAATTTTGGATCACAGTTTAATGTGCTTTAAATCCTCAGACAACATCTCAAAGACTTGTAAAAAGTGGATTCAATGAAAAGGCACGAAAAAGAATAGACATTGAGAACTGTCATCATCCAAGAGACAAATCTGATGCACTACAGGCAAGATGTGAGAAAACAGCAGTTTAGGACAACTGCAATTTAACAGTTATCAGATGCTTATTTCTACTTCAGATAATTTTGTTTCCTATCAAAATATCTCATTCAAAATCAAATACCTTGTGAGCAGGAATAAGGTTGATAAGAATAGAGTCCAGTAGGTCCTGAGTTACTCCATCTCCTTCCATGATGATAGAACTCATCAAATCCAACATGTGCATCTGAACCTTCTGATTGTGGCTGTTGCTACAATAAAAACATGTTCAAATCATCATTGATTACAGAACTACCTCCTACAGTTCCTCATTCTGCAAATAGGATTATTAGTGCACCTCTTGAAAACAGACTCTGTGTGCCTCCTGTAGTTGCTGCATTTGGGAATAACAACTTTTGAAAAAAACTCAGGGATACTATTTACAAACATGTGAATTAAGAGTAGTCGTCCACTCAGCTCTTCGAGCCTACTCAATCATTTGACAAGGACATAGCTGATCTGACTGTGGCTTCTACTTTCCTGCTACTGCCTATACTGTACTCTACAATGTCCTAAACCTATGGCGATTTTTATGTTTGAAGTTCAAATTGTCACTTTTACTTTGATTGGATGGCATTTTGCCATGCAACTATGAAAAGGTGGCTTACAATTATAATACCACTGAACATAAACATTTGATCACCTTTCCTGATCCTGTTACCACAAATATATAATCAAAAGATTGATACAACACATTGTATTTAATTCGAATTTACAGTGAGCAGGAAAATGTATATTTAGAACTTCACAAATCAAATTTTGGAGAAAACTAACAAACTAAACCCCACACCAGAGATTGCACCAGATAGTAGAGATAATTGATTAATCTAATGTGCTCTTTGTATCACCTGTAATTGTCAAAAACACACTACTCAACAAAAGCACAATATCTAGCGCTAGCTTTTATTGTGTGACAATATTTGAACGCACATGGAATGATCATTTAAGAAATTAAACATAGACAAAAAGAATTCCTCAGTGACTAAGATTAATCAAGATTCAATGATATATGTGAATGCGAACTATATAAATGCCACGACTATTTTATAGTATAAAAAGGTGAGTAATTCAAACATAGCACACATTGCAATATTCAACGGGAAGATCTGTTTAAGTTCTTCCATTTGTCTACAATACTGCTTCCCTGAAAATGGTTACACAGAAGGAAATTGGAAAACAGTATTAATGGGAAACAAAAAGCAACTTAAAAAATGGTATCTGCATTTCAGCAGTTAATATGCCCAGACAAACAAGCTGCAAGATGCCAACTTTGATCTTTAGTCCAAGTTCTCTCAGGATAGACTAAGTGGAAGGACAACGGAAACGCAAATTGCAATACTGGACCAAAATTTCTCCCCATGTCTGCGTGCTTTCCTCCGGTTTCCTCCCGCAATCCAAAGACGTGCAGGTTAGGTGAATTGGCCATGCTAAATTGCCCATAGTGTTCAGGAATATCTAGGTTAGGCGCTTTAGTTAGGTGTAAATATAGAGTAATAAGGGTAGGGGAAATGGGCCTGAGTGGGTTACTCTTCGGAGGGTCAGTGTGGACTAGTTGGGCTGAATGGCCCGTTTCCACACTGCAGGGATTCTCATGATTCTGAAACACCAAATCTAATATTTCTTTGGGCAGACTCATATCTATTAGATTTATATGCCTTGCATTCAGTATATAGGGTTCACACTAAGTACAGCTAGAAAAAAAGAGGAAATAAATAATTTTCTCCTGTTTTTAACTTTTGAAACAAAATATGATGTAACAAAGTATATTGGGAGTTAAAAAATACTTACTTAATGACCGAGAAGAGAGTCCTGAAGAGCTGTATAAAAATCTCATTACAATCTTCAAGCTCAAAACAGATGTTATATGACTTGACCCACGCCAAATTCTGTGGAGCAAAATTATGTACTAAGTTTATTATTCCCAAGAAAATAATTAAACAGCATAAGACATAGGAGCCGAAGTAGGCCATTCAGCCTATCAAGTCTGCTCCAATGAAATTACGGTTGATCTCATTGTCACCAATTCTATTTTCCTGCTTTTCCTCTTTATTCTCTTGCTTGTTAATTCAATATCTGCAGAAACATAACTTCAAAATAATCAGCATTAAGAAAACAAACTATAAATATCTGGGCTCCCAAATATTTTTAAACAAATAAATAGAGCAAATGCTGAAATAGAACATCATTCACGGTTTTTAAAATGACACACTCACAATACGGCTGAGATTTGAAATTTAGGGTTACAATGGTCAAGTGCATCCAATTGATTTATTAGATTTTTTTATGAATTAAGTGCTATATTTCACATTGTTTTTGTCAAAAATAAGAACTTGCACATGGAAGAGACAGGAATTGCTCAAGAATGTCTCCAAAACTACAGATAATACGAGTTGAGATTATAATCCAGCAAACTTGATTTAAAACTAAATAGCATTCACTGCTACTCGAACGATATGGAAGTATATAATGTTGAAAATTTATGAAAAACATCAAGAAAACCCCAATGATTTTTTTTCTAAATACATAAACAGTAGAGGATTACAACACAGATAATCTGATAAAAGACTCTTAGGAGCCATTAGCGTAAACTGTTTGCAGAGGGGTAGGAAGTTGGAATGGCTCTTATTAAATATTTTGCATCAATTTTCACAAATATGAGACTCTACTTGGAGGTGATTCTGAAAGGTAGGATTTACATGCAATTGGAGAGGCAAGGGATAGTCAGCATGGTTTTCATTAAAATCCCTACAGTATGGAAGCAGAGCATTTGGCCCATCGAGTCCACAACCGACCCTCTGACAAACCTCCCACACAGACCTCCACCACCCCAATCTCTGTAACCCTGTATTCCCCATGGCTAACGCACCGAGCCTGCACATCCCTGGACACTTTGCACAACTTAGCATAGCCAATCCACTTAACCTGCACATCTTTGGACTGTGGGAGGAAACCAGAGAACCATGAGGTAACCCATGCAGATATGGGGAGAATGTGCAAACTCCACACAGACAGTCGTCCAAGGCTGGAATTGAACCTGGGTCCCTGGCATTGTGAGGGGGTTTTATGCAAGGGAAATTGTCTCACACGAACTTGAGTTTTTTGAGGAAGTAACCAAAATGATCGATGAGGGCAGAGCGATAAATGTTGTTACTTTGATTTTAGTAAAGCCTTTGATAGGCACTGTATGATAGAGTAATTAGTAAGGTGAGATCACGCAAGATTCCCAGTGAGCTTACCAATGGATAAAAGATTATTGTGACGGCAGGAACAGAGGGTGGTGATGGAGGATTGTTTTTCCGAATGGGGAACCCATTACCAACGGTATTCTACAGGGATTGGTACTGGGTCCACTTCTGTTTGTCATTTACATAAATCATTTCAATAAGAATACAGGAGGTGCAGTTAGTAAGTTTGCAGATGACACCAAAATTGGTGGTGGAGCGGGCTGTAAAAATGTTACCTCAGATGACAAAGAAATCTTAATCGATTAGGTCAATGGGCTAAGGAGTAGTAAACAGAGTTTAATTTGGATAAATGTGAAATTTTCCAGTTTGGTAAAACAAACAAAGGCAGGACTTATACAGTTAAAAGTAGAGCCCAGGAGTGTTATAGGAAAAAACAATGTTGCAAAGACTAGCAGTAAGCCGGAGGATTTCAAAAGTTTAGCAGAAGGCTATCAAAACAAATTGTGGGATAATATAAACTTTGAGACTAAACTTGCAAGTAACAGCAAGATTGACAGCAAGAGCTTCCTGAAATATCCAAATAGGAAGAGAAAAAGTGAACATAGGTCCATTAGAGAACAAGGTTGGAAAAATATTAATGGGGAACCAGGAAATTGCAAAGGAATTGAATAAATACTTTGCATCAGTCTTCAAGTAGCATTCCCAATGACTAATAATGAAGGAGCAAAAGGAAGAGCAGAAATAAACATTATCAGAGAAGACATATGAGTGGAACGAATGGTGCCAAAGATTGATAAATCCCCTAGACCCGATGAAATGCATCCCAGGATACTGAAGGAAGTAGCTATGGAGATAGTGATGCATTGGCAACAATTTTCCAAGAATCCTTGGAATATGGAAAAGTCCCAGAGGACTAGAAAACTGCGAATTTCACCCCTTTATTTCAGAAGGGAAGGAAAACAGCAAGTTAGCTTGACATCTGTCATTGGGAAAATGCTAAGAGTCTATTATAAATGATGTAATAGCACAGCATTTATAAATTCATACCATGATCAAGCAGAGTCAGCATAGCTTCATGACGGGGAAGTCATGCCTGACAAATTTACTTTTAAGTTCTTTGAGTGGCTATCAAGCAGGATAGAGTGGTAGAGGTCTACAGCAAGAAAAAGGTCCTTCAGCCCATAGAGCCTGTGCTGGTCAAAAACAGCCATCTAACTATTCCAATCCATGTTCCAGCACTTGGCCAGTTGCCTTGTATATCTTGGCATCATATCTGTACTTCTAAATACTACTTAAATGTTATGAGGATTTCTGTTTTTACCTCACTTAGGCACTGAGTTGCAGATTCTCAACAAGCTCTGGGTGAAAGGATTTTTCCTCATCCTATGTAAATCTCATATCAATTTCCTTGGGCATTCATCCCTCCACCAAGAGGAAAAGATCATTTCGGTGGACCTTGTCTATGCCCTTAGAATTTTACATATTTCAATCATATTCTCTCTCTCAATCTCAAACCTGATCAACCTTCCCATATTCAAGTCTAAATCACTGGACAGTGAAGAAGGTTACCTCAGAGTGCAACAGAATTTGATCAGATGGGTCAATGGGACGAGGAGTGGTAGATGAAGTTTAATTTAGATAAACGTGAGGTACTGCATTTTGGAAACTCAAATCAGAGCAGGACTTAATGGTAAGGTCCTGGGGAGTGTTGTTGAACAAAGAGACCTTGGAGTGCAGGTTCATAGTTTCTTAAAGGTGGAGTCTCAGGTAGATAGGATAGTGCAGAAGGAGTTTAGTATGCTTTCCTTTATTGGTCAGAGCATTGAGTATAGGAGTTGACCATATAGAGGCTTATAAAAACATGATGGGCATGGATAGGATAAATAGAGGAGTCCAGAACAAAATGGCATAGATTACTTACAGTGTGGAAACAGGCCCTTCGGCCCAACAAGTCTACACCGACCCACCGAAACGCAACCCACCCAGACCCATTCCCCTACATTTACCCCTCACCTAACACTACGGGCAATTTAGCATGGCCAATTCACCGAACCTGCACATTTTTGGACTGAGAGAGGAAATCCGCGCACCCGGAGGAAACCCACGCAGACACAGGAAGAATGTGCAAACTCCACACAGTCAGTCGCCTGAGGCGGGAATTGAATCCAGGTCTCTAGCACTGTGAGGCAGCAGTGCTAACCACTGTGCCGCCTAGGTTTAGGGTGAGAAGGGAAAGTTTTAAAAGGGACCCAAGAGGCCCTTGGGTGGTGCATGTATGGAATGAGCTGCCAGAGGAAGTGGTGGAGACTGGTACAATTATAACGTTTAAAAGGCATCTGGAAGGGTACATGAATCGGAAGGAGTTAGAGGGATATAGGCCAAGTGCTGGCGAATGGGACTACATTAATTTCGGATATCTGGTCACAATAGACGAGTTGGACTGAAGACTCTATTTCCGTGCTGTACATCTCTACAACCCTATATGACTCTTATACATACCACAAACAAAGGTCCCCAACACCGATTCTGTGGAACTTCCATGGACAGAGGCTTCCAGTCAAAACAAATTCCATGACCATCACCCCTGCTTCCTACCACTCAGCCAATTCTGGATCCATTAGTCAAATTTCCCAATGTTGGATATGTACAATCATTCATACAGTCAGGACTGCCTCCCATCCTCTCTGAGAGAAACAAATATATGTCCTTTATTCTTAAGAGGGGAAAAGCCCCAGAGGATCGTACTGCAACACATTACCTTCTAATAAAGAAGAGATTGATGGATTCTGGCTTCCCAGAGGAGTTTCCTGTTTGAGAGATTTATTTGAGGGGGAGGTCTTGATGTCCTTCGAGCAGTTGAGCCAGAAATACGAACCATCTCGGAGGGACCTCTTTCGTTTTTTTTCAGATTAGGGATTTATACAGAAAAAGACTACATTAATGGTTAGTCCCTATACGTCTGATGTGGAGAGGAGAGTACTTCAGTCCACAGCTATTATCTTGGTCAGAAATATTGCAAAGAAATCTGGATTTTCAAATTTTGCCAAAAATGCTAGCATTGAGATTAGAGAAAGTCTTGCCCTCCATCGTAAAGGAGGACCAGACAGGTTTTATTAGGGGTTGCAGGTCTTCTAATAACCAAGTACTGAATATGGTTCAGGTATGCCAGCAAGGGTAGATTCCAGGCTTGATAGTCTCCCTGAATGTGGAGAAAGCATTTGACTGGGTGGAGTGGCTGTACCTCTTCTATGTCCTAGAACAGTTTGGTCTTGGAGGGGTCTTGGCCAGGTGGGTGGCACTGTTATATAGTGACCCTAAGGCAGTGGTACTCACCAATGATATAAGGTCTGACAATTTTAATATTGGTGAAGGCAGCCGACAAGGGTATCCCCTTTCACAGTTGCTATCTACACTGGTGATAACCTCTGCCAATGGCTCAATCTGGAGTGACACCAATATAATTGCCTCAGAGGGAAGATCAGGAGGGCATAAGATCATCCTTTATGCAGGTGACATTCTTCTTTTTCTAACTAACCCATCAATATCTATAATCACTTGTATTAAGTGATTAAATTATTTGGTTCTCTCTTGGGATATAAAATTAATTTTATGAAGTCAGAAGCCATGCCCGTGGGGGGGTCTTGTTAGAGTAACTGATCTTGGGGGTGGAATCCAATTCCCTTTCAGATGGTCACAGGAAGGTTCCCTGTATTTAGACGTTTTTATCACCCCGGCCTTCGATCAATTATATACGGCTAATTTTGTGCAGTTGCTAGAGAAAAATAAGACAGGATCTTCAGCGCTGGGAGTTTCTTCCGATATCCTGGTTAGGTAGAATAGCTCTGGTCAAAATAAATGTTCTTCCTCATTTATTATATCCCATGCAAATGCTCTCTTTGATGCTACCTAGGCAAGCATTACGGAAACTTAACAGCTTAGTTCTTTTATCTGGCATCATAGGCAGCCTCTTATTAAGCTTACCAAATTGCAGCTCCCAGGGATAGAGGGTGTGGACTTTCAAGATTTTAAGAAATATCAATTAAGTTTCTTGTTATCCTATGTGGGTGATTGGGCTTGCCAGGACCCAAAGTCAATTTGGCTGGACATTGAGGCCTCCCAGGTGAAATGCCTTCTCATTAATTTGGTATTTATGGACAAAATGAGGACTGTTATGGACCACTGCAGAAATCAGATTGTCCTTAACATGGTTAAAGCATGGAGAAAGATGCAACAAAGTGAGGGCAATTCACAAAAAAATTCCCCTTTTACTCCCAAAGTAGGAATGCCAGAATTCCAGCAGAGATTGATGGATTCTGGCTTCCCAGAGGAGTTTCCTGTCTGGGAGATTTATTTGAGGGGGAGGTCTTGACGTCTTTCGAGCAGTTGAGCCAGAAATATGAACTATCCAGGAGGGACCTCTTTCCTTTTTTTCAGATTAGGGCCTTTATACAGAAAAAGACTACATTAAATGGTTAGTCCCTATATGTCTGATGTAGAGAGGAGAGCACTTCAGTCCACAATTATGCTCTCGGTCAGCACTCTCTATCGTTTATTAGAAGGTAACGTCTCGAAGGACGTTGAGCGGCTGTGCGGGATCAGGAGTGAGGAATTGGGGGTGAAGATTTCGTCAGAGGCATGGGAGGATATTTGGGAGAACACAAGGAAGATTTCAATCTGCAACAGGACGAGGGCTATGCAACTCCACAAGGCTTATTTGGCACCAAAGCAGCTTGCGAAATTTAAGACTGGAGCATCTCCAATGTGCCCCAAATGTAAAACGGATGTTGGTACTCTTACTCATTGCTTGTGGTCATGCCACAAGCTTCGTAGGTATAGCGAGTATCTTGGGAACTGAGGTCAAGCTAGATCCAGGGTCCCTCCTCTTGGGTTCACCGAATTTCCCCTCTTTGAAAGTGCATGGGAAGAAACAGTTTAATATTCATTTTGGGCGAGGAAGAACATTTTGATGAGCTGGGTGTCAGAGAATCCCCCAGGGCTCTTGGGGTGGCATAGATTAGTTATGGAGCACACCCCCTATGAACTTCCTTACTAATATGGTGCACCAGAAAATGATGTTCTTTTATAGGACATGGTGGCCTTTTTTGAACTATATAGACACAGACTTGTCAGCTATAATGTTCAGGGCCTTTGTGCAGCCATGAGGGCCCTGGGAGGTCCAACTGATGCTCCTGGTAATGAGGAGCTTTGGTGGGGCTGCACTGAGTGTTGTATCTTAATTATATTTGCCTTGGTTCATACTGAATTGCAGTTTGCGTCTTTTCTTCTTTCTTTTCTTTTAAAATTGTATGTGGAGTAGAGTAGCAGTTTGTTTACTGTTATTGGTGTTATAACAAGATTGTTATACCATTTCTTAGTAATTTTATAATTTCGTAAAAAACTACTAGGAGTTAAGATAAAGGAACACTTTCAGGATGGTAACCTGTAACCAGTAAAGTATCATGGCAATCAGTGTCAGGGCCACAATCATTTATAGTACACATTACTAACTTGAATGGAGAAAAGTGAATATACTATTGCTTGCAGATGAGACAAAAGTAGGTGGGAAGGCAAATGGTGAGGATACCACAGAATCCGCAAAGGGATACAGACAGGTGAAGTGAGTGGACAAAAATTTGGTAGGTGGAATACCGTTTAAGGAAATGTGAAGTTAAGCATTTTTGGCAGGAAAAAAAAAGGAGCTGAGTAGTATTTAAATGGAGAAAGACTAACGAATCTGAGAGTAACTAGCTAAGTTAGCTTGAAGGTTTGTTTTCAGATGTTTTATCACCATGACTAGGTAATATCATCAGCGAGAGTCTCTGGTGAAGAGTTGGTTCTATGTCCCACCTCTCTATTCTAGGTCTTGGTTTCTTAAGATGGGTGATGTCATTTCCACTTCTTTTTATTCCCCGAGGGAAAGTAGATTGGATCATAATTTGATGTGTTTATTGACGAAGTTCTGGTCAGAATGTTATGCCTTTAAGAATTCTCATGCATGTCTTTGCTTCGCTTGTCCTAGGATGTGTGTGTTGTCCCAGTCAAAGTGGTGCTCTTCTTTGTCTGTATGTATGGAAACTAGTGATAGTAGGTCATGTCTTTTGGTGGCTAGTTGGTGTTCATGTGTCCTGGTGGCAAGTTTCCTGCTTGTTTGTCTGATATAGTGTTTTTTTTTAAAACAGTTCTTGCATGGTATTTTGTAAATAACGTTACTTTTACTGGTAGTATCTAATGGACCTTTTAGGTTCATTCGTCACTGTTTAAGTGTGTTGGTAGGTTTGTGGACTACCATGATACCAAGGGATCTGAGTAGTCTGGAAGTCATTTTTGATATGAGTATAACAGCAAGGAGGTAATTTTGGAGTTGAACAGAGCATCGGTCAGGGCACAGCTGGAGTAGTGTATGCAGTTCGGGTCACCTCACTACAGCAAAAATGTGACAGCACTAGAGGGAGTACAGAGGAGGTTAACCTGGGTTGGAGAAACTGAGCTATAAGGAGAAACTAGATAGACTTGGATTGTTTTCTCTAGAGCAGAGAAGACTGAGGGGGGACATGATTGAGATATTTAAGATTATGAGGGGTATGGACAAGGTGAATACAGAGCAGCTGTTTCCCTTGGTTGAAGAGTCAATCACAAGAGGGCACAGTTTTAGGGTGAGGGGCAGGAGATTCAGAGAGGATTTGGGAAAATACCTTTTCCTCCTCTGTCAATAGGGGAAATTATAGAATGCAATGCCTGGGAAGGTAGTAGAGGCCAGAAAGCTTACAAACTTTAAAAACTATTTGGATGGGCACTTCAAACATTCAAGGATATGGAACAAGTGCAGGAAATTGCGATTAGTGTCTTCAGTGATAGTTCTCGTCAGTGCAGCTTCAATGGGCTAAAAGGCCTTTTCTGCACTGTATTTATTAATAAACATAGATATGGGTAAAAGAAAGGTTGCATTTATTTCGCTCTCTTCAAGTCTCAAAGCAACTTTTTCATTGGCTATGAATATTACTTTTATTACACCAACCCAATTGCCTTTGAAGTGTTGGTAAGTTGCTTTCTTGAACCACTGCAATCCATCTTGTTTAAGCAAACCAGAAATGCTGTTCAGATGGGCATTCCAGATTTTTGACCGAAGAACATAATAGGAACAGCAACAGCTCTGAATTAAGATTGAGGAGATGCTTAGAAGGAAGCTTGCAACTGAAAATGTTTCTGCTGCCTTTGCCCTTCAAAGTGATAGGGGCTGTGAATTTGGAAGACCTTTTGCTGCCAAAAAAAGTACTTTTGAAGTGCTGCCACCACCGCAATGTTGGACATCTGGCAGCTAATCGGTAAAGGGCAAAGCAATCTGACAATGACCAAACAGTGTTTTTATGACATTGAGTTATACATGTTGGCCAGAACACCCAAGGTAACTTTCTTGTTCTCCTTAAAAATACGGTCATAGGATCTTTTATATTCTCCAAGCAGGCAGGTATGGCTAAACATTCATCCCAAAGATGGCACTTTCTCCACTGCAGCATTCTCTCAGTACTGAACTGAGCCATTATATTTATCCTCAAACCTTGAAATGCGACTTGAATCACGATCTTGTGACTCAGAGGTAAGAATGTAATCAACTGAGCCACAGCTGTCAATAAATAAGAAAACTGCAGACCTGTTAGAATGAGCAAGCCATTTTCAGAGCAGAAACATGAAAAAAAAATACATAGGAACTTAAAGTCCAAGAAGCAAATCAACAGATTTAAGGATGATAATGGTGAAAACTTCAGTGCTCAAGACAGCCAATCTACCTTTATGACTTCCACTCAAGGTAGAAGGAAAGGAAATTGCAAATGTATTAGTGAAAATTTCCCAAAGTTCTCTTGGTTCAGAAAACACACATTTGATTTGGGAAATCTTTTATCATTTAAGTAAAAGGGAGAGAAACCAGAAACAAAGTGTCTTCCAAGGTTACCTCCAGGCTCAATTCAGCCAGCTGAAAAATTGAGTTGGTGAATTGTCATTGTATACTTTTTATAGCAATGATATCTTTCCTTAGCTAAGGAGATCAAAACTGTACACTGAGAATCAGGTGCAGTCACATCAAAGCTCTATACAATTGCAGCAAGACTTCTTTACTTGTAATAAACACCAACTATATTAGTTAAGACAATATAAAAAGTTGAACAACAACACTAGCAAAATTATAAACTGAGAGAAAATAACCGTCTTAACATTGGAATCACCATCATTACAACCACAAAACTTATTCTCGGGTAATTCAAAGATACAATGGCAAATAAGGATATAAACAATCCATAATACATCGATATATGCTTCAGGATCAAGATCGCCAGTGGAAAGATGGTATAATCATAGCAGTACCAAGCCTGAGCAACTGAAGAATTTTAAACATCAACAATAACTCGAGTGAAATGAAAGCAGCAGCTTAATCACTCATTGCATACTAAAACTATAGAATGTAGATTCTCCTGCAATCGATTCTCCTGCAATGTCCCAGAAGTCCCTCTTTTTTTTGTGCTCAAGATACTAAATCAATGCCCTCCATCTATGTATTCCTAACCGATAAAGACAATTAACACAGCATTAACATGGCTAATCAATAAAGCTTGAAAGTGGGAGAAACTAGAAAATCATAACAAAACAAAAACACTTATTGCAAAACTAATTGTGCATCTTTGACAAGACAGAGATAGGAGAAGTTACATGGGAAATAAAGAAACAGGAGAGACAATAAATAAAAAAATTGTACAGGTTTTTATTGCAGAAGACAAAAATCATAACCAAAAGAATGGAAATCAAGAATCGAAAGAGGGTAACAAATTTAAAGTATCATTAGTAAAGAAAAAGCAGTGGAGAAATTAATCCAATGAAAAGTTGACAAATCCAACAGTCTGAGAGAAATTTCAGTGCATTGTAACTCGAATGGAATTTACTAAACATGAGAGTCGGCTGCAGTCAGAATGGATATGTTGGCTTTAGTGCTTCAAAATTTCATTGGTTCTAAATCAGTTCCAGTTTAAAAGGTAGCAAACATATTCAAGAAAAGGGGCAGATGAAGATCAATCATCAAATGGTATTAATATCTATCGTCGATGATATCTCCTTCATCAGTCCAGATAAAATTTAGCAGTTGTGAGCCATGAGCTAATGATGTAAGTTTTGACACAGAGACAGAGGGTGAGAGAGGAACAGACATACAGAAGGAAAAGCTACCAAGCTCAGTCACACCGGAGAGGCCAAGTTCTCTCAGCAGCCAAGAGGAGCAGTTTCACCATGACTGCTCCCAGGATCCACAAAATTATGGTCAGCGAAAGTGGTTGGCTGAACTCTCAAAAAGATTCAACAGCTACAAAAAACAAACCACTGCCCCCAGCAGACAACCTGTAGCTTGATGAGCAAAGGTTCCCTTGTGCAAACTTATAGCAGTGCTGCCTTGGGTTCCCTCTTGAGGGTTATGGAGGGGAAGCTTCTGCAATAATTGCAACAATGATCAGGGAGCAGGAGGTACTGCAAATCAAAAATTCATTCTTCAAGTATTGTGAAATTTATTTTGTTTCATTGGTACTTCTTTTGCCAATGTAGGAATATAGCCGTAAAGGTTTAGAGCAGAGAAAGAGCCCCATTTCAGCAATCATGTCTGCAGCAGTCACCAGGTATATATCTGCTCTAATCCCATTTTCCAGCACTTGGCCCATGGCCGTATATATAATAGTGTCTCCACTGTTCAGCTGAATACTTCTTAAATATTGAGGGTTCCAACCTCCACCACTCCTTCAGGTAATTAGCTCCAAATCCCCCAAACTCAGGAAAAGTCCATGCCCCTTACCTTAAATCTACACCCTTTGTTAGTGACCCCTCTACAAAGGGGAAACATTTCTTCCCATCTGCATTGCTCAGAATTTTGAGTACACCATTTAGGGTTCTCTACTCAATTTGTCTGCTCTAATGAAAACAACCCCAGTCCTCCATCTTAGTTGAAACACTCCAGTGCAGGCAACATCCTCCTGATTTTTGTCTGGAGCCTCCAGACAAAAATCTTTCCCATAGTGCGGTGACCAGAACTGCACAGAATACTCCAACTGTGGCCTGACTAGCATCTTACACTGTTCCATCATCAATTCCTTGCTTTTGTATTAAATTCCTCAACTAATAAGTATTCCATGTGCCTTCTTAATCATTTTAGCTACTCGTCCTTCAATTTTCAAGAATCTATAAATATACGCATCATGGTCCCTCTCATCCTCTACCTCTTAGGGTCATTTATTCCCTTGACTTGTTAGCCCTCCCAAAGTACGTCACCTCTCACTTTTAAGGATTAATTTTCATTCGTTACTGTTTTCCCCACCTGATCAGCTCATGTATTTGTAGTCAAAGGCTTTCTTTGTTGCTATTTACCACACCACCATCATTCATGTCTTCTGCACAATTTCAACCTCCTACATCCACATTTCAATATAGTTGTTTCCAATCCACTTTGGTTAGATCCTGTCTTATCATATCAAAGTCAGCCTTTATCCAATTTAGAACATTTAATTCCAGTCCATCTAGTCCTTTTACATAACAAACTGAAATCTTACTGAGGCTGTGGTCACGATCACTAAAATGTACCCATTGTAATTTCTACCATTTGCCTGCCTTTGCTCCCTAAAATTAGATATTGACAACTGCCTGGCTCTCTTTTTCAAGCCCATTTCTTCTCTGACTGCACATCTAAAGATTTATTACCCACATAACTTTCAGCTTTGCAGATGTATTACTGTGCCCCTGGCCGAAACTCAACCTTCAAAAACAGATGCTCAAGCTGCTCAAACAGGGAGCACTTCTTGCAGATGTGAAGACAGTTCAGATTTCCCACGTACTGCAGGCCTTACAACACATGGGACTGAGCTCCCTGGCATAGAGATCAATTACACTTACCCTAAGAATAAGACAAGTTGAAAAAGTATTTATTTTTATTCTTTTGAAAAAGATAAAACTCTTCATTTTTATTAATGCAGCTTGAAAAAGTGAGAAAAAAAACTTATTCATTACATACCAATCAACTTTCTGCTTTGTGCTGATGTCACAGCTTTTTCATATGCTAGGAGGGCTCATGCATGGGGTTCATTGCTACGATGACTGGCAAGATTTGAGCCTCAATGCTTTTATTGAGCGATCCACTGCTGCCTCATATCAAAGGGCTGCTTCACTCCCTTTGTGGTTTGGATAGGCTCTATTTTGACTTCAACCCTCAAGCTTTCATTGAGAAGTACCACTGACAATGTTCACAGCTGGACTCATTCTGCTTTGTTCCCACTCCAATTGGCCCAAATTACATTTGAAGTGCCACATTTTAACTGACAGGATACAGGTATAATGGAAGGTGAGATTTTCAGAGGAGTAGCAATTGTTATGATTTTTTTTGGGGTGCACATGGTGTGATGGAGGGTGGGGGCATAGAGAGGAATATGGTGGAGCGAGAGATTACTCCTTGAGGGATCAGTTTAATAATTACTCTAGAGTTAGATTAAAGGACCCAGCCTTTCCTGAGTAACTCAGCCAACTGCAACAGAATCCTTCATTTTAATTCCAGGAGTAAGGCAATTGCACAGCAAAATTTCAGTTTACTAGACAATTTGCTCAGACGGCAACATGAGGGATTCCACAGGATCCCACGATGCAAAAACTATCTATTGGTAAATCAGACTATATTTTAAATAAAAACAGAAATTACTCATCAAACTCAGTTCTGGCAGCAACACAAGTCATGTCAGATTCAAAAGGTTAGCAGTTTCTCCCTCCACAGTTGCTGCCACACCTGAGTGTCCCCAGCATTTTGTACTTTTCATTTCAGATTTTCAGCAACCATGGTATTTTCTTTTTATTATAACTTTTAATGTTTCATTTTTTCTGTTAATTATCATTCATCATTGGTGATCACTTGCTGTTGAAACTATTGTGCTTGATTAGCACCAGAATCTTCTGATTGGCCACTCAGTATTCATCCTCAGTTAACCACTTCCAAGTTCTACTTTACACATTTTAAATTCGTAACCAAATTCTGTTAACTGTTAGCTGTGATTTGGCAGTCTCTCACTGTCCTAGATTTTATTGTTTTGGTCTTCTTACTTAAAGGAGATTTCTACTTTCACTGGAGGCAGTTGAGAAGGTTAGTAGATTGATTGCTGGGATGAATTGATTGACTCATGAGGAAAGTTAAGCAGAATGGGGCTGTAAACATTGAAGTTTAGAAGAAGCAAGCAACCTTATACAGAATATGAAGTGTGTAGGATTTTTAGGGGGCTTACAAGGTAAATGCTGAGGGGATGTGTCCCATTTTGGGGTAATCTATAACTGGGGGCACAGATTTAAAATAAGGGGCCTCCCATTTAAACAGTGCCAAGAGGAATTTCTACTAAAAGGTCTGTTAATCTTTGGAATCCCCTTCTACAGAAATGAATTAATGCTGGGTCGCTGAATATCTTCAATCATGAGTTTCATAGATTTTAGATTTATGAGCAGTCCAAGATTATTTTGTGTTGGGGGGGGGGGTGCCTGTGTTGGTGCACATGGTAAGCAGAGTTGAGTCCCAATCAGATCAGTCATGCTCCAATATCTCAAAATTTCTTTTCCATGTGTTTAAATTCCTTCGGTCTCATTTCTCTGCCACACTGCCACTTTTTCAAACTTTAAAGCACCTTTTTACATGCAGACACATCCTTCCAGCACCATAGCCACGTTGTTAGATGTCAATGTATCACTCCTGTATTCTCTTCTCCACCAGTATCTCTCCATCCACTCTCCTTCAAATCCATTCTTAAAATATAGTTTTTCCACCTGGATTTATCAGATCTCCTAAGATCCATTTTCTCCTCTCAACTGTGTTCAGCACATGGAAAAACTATGTGTGATGATACATAGTTTTAAGAGGTGTATTATATCCTACATTTCTTTGAAGAGAGGTTTTAAAGCAGAGGTGAATCCACTGAAGTCGACAGCTGGAGAGGCCTCAAGTTTTTGTTGAAGTTGCAACAGTAAAAGCAGCCTAAATGGGTCGAGTCAAGCTCCCAGAGAGCTAGGATTTTTAATTTTTAGATTTTCAGTAGTTGCTGTTGGGTTTGGAAGCTGCAATACATCTCACCCTGCTACCCCCTCACTCAGTTTTATCTCAATGTTTTTTCTCCGGGACCAGAGAAATGCCTGTCAGACAATTCATTTTACTAAATTTGCCTTTCACAGGATGTTACAAAATTGGAAAGGTTACTGTTTAGTGGTTAAATAATCTATTTTTCTAAGTTTTCCAAGAAGTTATGTTATTCCAAATTTCTTCATTGCATTTTTAGTGTATGAATAAAATGCGTTTTGCTTAATGTCAAGTAGTTTGACCAACTGAATTGCATCTGGAACACAATACTTTACACTTACCTTTAAAGTAAGAAATAGTTCAAGTCTAAACTATCTCCTGAACATATTTTGAGGCATTTGGTTTGGTCCATGACAATGTGAAACATGATGAGAGCTAAAACAATAAAACACTATTTATATTTTTTTAATTCATTTATGGAACGTAGAAACCACTGGCCAGGTCAGTATTTATTGCCCATCCCTAATTGCATAGAAGGCAGTTGAGCGTCAACCACATTGCTGTGGGCCCGCATTGAGACCAAACTGGGAAAGGGCAGCTGATTTCCTTCCCAAAGGACATTTGTGAACCAGATGGATTTTGCCAACAACCAGCAAGAATTTCACAGTCATCATTACACACTTAATCCCAGATTTTTATTGAAATCAAATTCCACCACCTGCCATGGGTCTCCAATACATTACCTGGGCCTCTGTATTAATGGTCTGGTGATAATATCACTAGGCCATCACCTCCCCTCATTACACTGCAGTGAAAGTTTAACCTATGGCAACCGGCATGAGGCAGAATACGCAACTATCAAGAAAAACGCAACAGGTTAACAATTGACCTAAGCAGATATGTCTGTTTTGACAATCATTGTTGATTACCATAAAAAGCAGCTCTCCCACTTTCTCAGATGGTCAGAAAGATATTTTCAAATTAAATTGCAAGCCTTTTTTTTCTGAATCTGCGCTTGTTTGAGTAGAATACACCACCTTACAAATACATCCGTTAAAAAAAGTGCATGAGAAGTTTTTATATACAGTATAAAACAGCATTACTTGATACTGTATTAAAATGAGACATTCCAAGAAATAAATGATCTGAAACATTAACTCTGCTTCTCTCTCAACTGCTATCTGTTTTCAGAAGTTAATATTTACAGTAGTCAAAAAAAGGACACATTTTAACCCAAAATATTGATCGCTTAAGAATACCATCTTTAAATCGGACTGCATTCTGAATGCCCCAAATAATTTTTCTCGTGAACACCAGCTAGATTATTCTAAACCTTTGCTACCTCTCCTCCTCTGAATATCAGCTTTGCATATATCTTAAACGAGTCTATATTTGTTTCCTATAATTATATTTTGCAGATTTATTTGAAAGTGATAGCAATATTTTCTTTAACAAGTTTCTTTCTCAAACACTTGCTTTCAAGACTGGAGACATACTCCAGTACTATGAAGGGATTCCAGAAGACAGTCATGTTAACACCACTATGACTGAATACAAGGAGCTTTGCAACATTTTCAGTAATTTCTGTCATTCAGCTAGCTTCTATCAAGTGACAGCTAAACATTTAAATAAAATGTTGAGCCTACATTCAGAATAAAATTCTTAGTGTAAACAGTGTGTTTTTTTTAAATGTCACATATAGGCTTAATTTCTGTAATCTTAAAACAGGTTTAAATAGCTTACCTCTAACAAATAAAAATATCTATTGAACTGTGGACTTTTGGTATCTTCCAATCCTTTCAGTTGCCGTGTAATGAACATGAAAATATCCTGCCCAGATAAAAGAACAAGCAAAATTTAACAAATATTTTCAAAACAGTTAAAAATACTTCTGAACGATTCATGATCAAACAAAATGTTATACCCTAATTTGCAGACTTTATCAAAGTTGCATTTGTGGTAAAATATCAGCATAACCTTAACCCCCAGTCATTTGACTCTATCTTTTATCTGTAAACCAATCCTGCTAATACATTACACCAATACCAGGAGTTCTTATCGTTGGCAATAGCTTTATATAATAACTTCTGAAAATTTAAATATCCTACATCCACGAGTTTCCCAGTATCAACCCTGCTTGTTATATCCTCAAAGATCTATAGCAAGTTTATCAAACATGATTTTGCCCTCTTGTGGTGCTGTGATTGTGTCCCTACCCCTGGACTGGGAGGCTTGGGCTCAAGTCCTACCTGCTCTAACAAGTGTGAAAAAACATCTCTGACCAGGTTGATGAGAAAAAAGCTTCCCTTCCACCAAATCATGTTGACTGTTTGATTGTGTTAAGGTTTTCTAAATGTCCTATCTTGCCTTCCTTACTCACGGTCTCAAGCATTTTCCCAACAACAAATATTAGACTAACTGGCTTAGATTCCTGCTTTCTGTTTACCAATGCTCTTGAACAGCAGTGTCAAATTAGTTGTTTTCCAAACTACTGGAAACCTTCTTGAATCCAGTGAGTTCTGGAACATTTCAACCAATACCTCAACTACCTCTACAGCTACTTCGTTGCAAACCCTTGGATGCAAGCCAACAGATCTCAGTGACTTGACTGTCTTTAATCCCATGAATTTGTCATATACTTTTCCCCTTGTGATACAGACTGTTATTTGACTATTTGATTTATTGTTGTCACATATACCTAAGTACAGTGAAAAGTTTTGCTTTGTGTGCAGTATAGGCAGATCATAAGGATATACAAAACTAAGGGTGTTTCAATAGAGGCATACAAGGTTACGGTTACACAGGAGGTGCACAAAAGCAAGATCAACATTAGATTTCAGAGGTTACAAAGCATTTCCTCCCACTGGAATCTTATTTGCTTTCTCAGGGATGTTTCTGATAAACTCCACTATGAAGATCCATGCAAAATACTGGACTAAATTATTAGCCATTTTCCCTTCATTATTGATTTCCCAGTTATATCTTCCATGAGTCCTATACTTAGTTTAGCTATTTTCTCCTCACATTTCATATACAAAATCATCTTCCATGCATCCTTGCACATCTGATTTGTCCACTCAACATGCAGATTAAAATCACCCATGACAATTTCAGAATCTTGCTGTTTGTTTTAATATTTCCTATCAATTTACTTTCATTATCAATTTCCTTCACCTATTTGCTTTTTAGTCACCTGCTACTGGTTCCTTAAAATAAAACCCAATCCTCTGGTGATTACCTTCTTCAATCATCTCTGTTAACCACCAATGCTTCATCCTTCTCACTGAGACATTTATTTTGACCAGGATGAACTTTTGCTGAGCATTGTAAAATACCTGCTTAAATGTCTGCCGCTGATCATCCACTGACTTTTCCCCTTAAGTCTATTTTCCCAGCCCACTTTAGAAAATTCATCCTTCATACCACTGTAATCACCCTCATTTAAGTTGAGACATTTGACTCTTTGACAGCAACTCAAAGCATAGAGTCATAGAGATGTACAGTATGGAAACAGACCCTTCGGTCCAACTCATCCATGCCGATCAAATATCCTAACCTAATCTCGTCCCATTCAGATGCCTTTTAAATATTGTAATTGTACCAGCCTCCACCACTTCCTCTGGCAGTTCATTCCATACACGCACCACTCTCTGCGTGAAAAAGTTGCCCCTTAGGTCTCTTTTATATCTTTCTCCTCTCACCCTAAACCTATGCCCTCTAGTGCTAGACTCCCCCACCCCAAGAGAAAGACCTTGTCTATTTACCCTATTCATACCCCTCATGATTTTATAAATCTCTATAAAGGTCATTCCTCAGTCTCCAACGCTCCAGGGAAAATAGTCCCAGCCTATTCAATCTCTGCCTACAGCTCAAATCTTCCAACCCTGGAAACATCCTTGTAAATCCTTTCTGAACCCTTTCAAATTTCACACCACACTTCCTATAGGAAGGAGACCAGAAATGTACACAATGTTCCAAAAGTGACCTAACCAATGTCCTCTACAGCCGCAACATAGCCTTCCAACTCCTATACTCAATGCTCTGCGCAATAAAGGAAAGCATACTAAACACTTTCCTCTCTCCCCTATCTACCTGCAACTCCACCTTCAAGGAACTATGAACCTGCACTCCAAGGTCTCTTTGTTCAGCAACACTGCCCAGAACCTTACATGAAGTCCTTCCTTGATTTACCTTTCCAAAAGGCAGCACCTCACATTTATCGAAATTAAACTCCATCTGCCACTCTCAGCTCATTGGCCCATCTGATCAAGATCCCATTGTATTCTGAGGTAACCTTCTTCGCTGTCCACTACACCTCCAATTTTGGTGTCATTTGCAAACTTACTAACAATATCTCTGATGTTAACCCCTTAAAACTGAACACAAAATTTTACTATATAATCAACTACACATGAAGTAATGAGGTGTGATGAGATCGAATTAATGAGAGATCCTGTAAACAATACAGTCACAATATAGTGTAGTGAACCCTCAAATCTATCATTCTCCCACTAATTATTTTAAAGCCCGATCGACAACCTATTTCTATGATTCATTAGGGAAGTGGAGCCCGTGACAAACATAACAGCTCTCTCTTTACCAAGTATTGGTGCCAATGGCCCCAGTAATGGAAACTCATTTCCCACTCACCAATATCTTATTTATCCAAAACCAGTTTGCACAGGACTTAGATAGTACTCTGGAAATTGCCACCTATATGGGCCTGCTTCTTAATTTAGCCCCAAGCTATTCCTGATACCCCAGAACACCTAACACTCCCACAGCCAAGTAATTGCACATGGCCATCATGGACCTAACAAACTTTCAGCAGCACCTATGTACCGGAGCTGCAATACATCACCTGCCCAGCCATCTCTATTCTTAACTCATCCATTCGGAGTTAATTATTTTAAAGGTTAATTTCTTAAATGTATTCTTTAGCTGCAATAACAGCTCATGATTTAAACCCATTAGTCAAGACACATGGAAGAAATACCCACCAATTATCTACGTGTTTCTTGTAATGTGACACTTCAGCTCTAACAGGAAGAAACAAGCTCAAGAGGCTCTCTAGAACCAGTGAGTAACTCCATCAGTAGCTGCACTTATGGTCTAAAAGTGGTCTTATGTAAGACATTGGAGCAGATTGAGCTATCAGGCCCATCGAGTCTGTTCCACCATAGCTGATTTGTTTCTCAACCCCATTCTCCTGTCTTCTCTCTGTAACCTTTGATCCCTTTACTAATCAAGAACCCATCTCTGTCATAAATGCACTCAATGACTTAGCCTTCTGTAGCAATGAGTTCCACAGATGCACCATCCTCTGAGTCAAGCACTTTCTCCTCATCTCAGTTCTGAAGTCGCCCCTTCATTCTGAGACTATGCCCTTGGGTCCTTGTCTCTATAATCAGTGGAAAGATCTTTGCCATGTCCATTCAAACCAGACTTCTGTGCTCTGTATTCTTCTTTGTTAAGCTGCTAACCTGCTTCCTCAACTGTTTGCAAACCTGATGATTCATCTGTCCTTGTCTGGAGTAGCCAAAGTAAGTCTCTAAAACTACACGGTGTCTCAAAATACTTCAGAAATTATCCAACAGGTCTCACGATGAATGATGAGCAAGATGTATGCTAGCTTTGCCAGAAATGGGCCCAACTTATTCATAAAATATCAATTAAACATTCACTCTTGACATCAGCAACAACTGTAGCAGTGTGAACAAGTTGTACAAGAGCAATTCACCAAGCCTTTCTTTCACAGCACTCCGAAAATTGTAACCTCCACTACCTGGAAGCACAAGCACTGCAGGAACAGAACCACTAACTGAAAACTTCACTCTAAAGTCTCACACAATTCTAAATTTGTAATATTTCGCCATTCCTTGACTATTAAGCACTTAATAGCACTGTGGTTGCACCAAAAGTGTATCTCATTGAAACAGAGGTTCAAAATAGATCCTTGCCACTACCTTTTCAAGGACAATTAGAGTTGTGCAATAAATGCGGGCCTTGCTGACAACACCCATGTCCTAAGACCAATACAAACTCTGTTGCTCATCAACTGACACAAATCAATTACACCTCATCCTTGAAGCTATCCTTACGTTTGTGAATACATTGGTGTCATGGTTATATTATGAGACAATTACTCGAGATAATTTGAACTCTTAATCCCAAATTGCAGTTCGAGAACATGAATAAAATTTCTAAACAATTATCCAAGCAAAATAGTCGTGATTCAGTAAGACTGTCAGGACATCTTAACTAATGACCTTCTGAGAAGAAAATATGCTTTTCTTACCAAGTCTGGCCTATAGGTGGCTCCAGTCTCATACCAATATGGTTGATTTTTAACTGTCCCACTTCCACCAAAGTACATGAAACCACAATAAAGAAGGCAACACACATTGCAGTCGGGCAACTCAGGATAGACAATCAGTATCAACAGCAATGCACACAAACATGAACAAAACCTAGTCATGGTAAAGATCACATTTTGTGCATACTTTATCTAAATGTTGAAGGACTGGGGAATGTTCAGATAATACCATAAATTTTATACCAATTTGAATGAGATTAAATATAATACATTTAACAACATGAAGATATTTTTTCCAGAAGAGGAGGCTAATAGTAGACCTGAGAGAGATAGAGTCACAGAGATGTACAACATGGAAACAGACCCTTCGGTCCAACCCGCCCAGATATCCCAACACAATCTAGTCCCACCTGCCAGCACCTCTCACCCATATCCCTCCAAACACTTCCTATTCATATACTCATCCAAATGCCTTTTAAATGTTGCAATTGTGTCAGCCTCCACCACTTCCTCTGGCAGCTCATTCCATACACGTACCACCCTCTGAGTGAAAAAGTTGCCCCTTAGTTCCCTTTTATATCTTTACCCTCTCACCCTAAACCTATGCGCTCTAGTTCTGGACTCCCTGACCCCAGGGAAAAGACTTTGTCTATTTATTCTATCCACGCGCCACATAATTTTATAAACCTATATAAGGTCACCCCACAGCCTCCGACACTCCAGGAAAAACAGCCCTAGCCTGTTCAGCCTCTATAGAGCTCAAATCCTCCAACCCTGGCAACAATCCTCGTAAATGTTTTCTCAACTCTTTCAAGTTTCACAACATCCTTCCAATAGGAAGGAGACCAGAATTGCACACAATATTCCAACAGTGTCCTATATAGCCGCAACATGACCTCCCAACTCCTGTACTCAACACTCTGACCAATAAAGGAAAGCATACCAAATGCCTTCTTCACTATCCTATCTACCTGCGACTCCACTTTCAAGGAGTTATGAACCTGCACTCCAATGTCTCTGTTCAGCAACACTCCCTAGGACCTTACCATTAAGTGTATAAGTCCTGATAGGATTTGCTTTCCCAAAATGAAGCATTTATCTGAATTAAACTCCATTTGCCACTTTCAGCCCATTGACACATCTGATCAAGGACCTGTTGTAATCTGAGGTAACCTTCTTTGCTGTCCATTACACCTCCAATTTTGGTGTCATCTGCAAACTTACTAACTATACCTCTTATGCTCACATCCAAATCGTTTATACAAATGACAAAAAGTAGAGGGCCCAGCACCGATCCTTGTGACACTCCACTGGTCACAGGCCTCCTGTCTGAAAAACAACCCTCTACCATCACCCTCTGTCTTCTACCTTTGAGCCAGTTCTGTCTCCAAATGGCTAGTTCTCCCTGAATTCCATGAGATATAATCTTGCTAACTAGTCTCCGATGGGGAATCTTGTTAAACGCCTTACGGAAGTCCATATAGATCACACCTATCGCTCTGCCCTCATCAATCCTCTTTGTTACTTCCTCAAAAATCTCAGTCAAGGTTGTGAGAGATGATTTCGCACGCATAAAGCCATGTTGACTATCCCTAATCAGTCCTTGTCTTTCCAAATACATGTACATCCTGTCCCTCAGGATTCCCTCCAACAACTTGACCACCCCCAACGTCAGGCTCACTGGTCTATAGTTCCCTGGCTTGTCCTTACCACCTTTCTTAAACAATGGCACCACGTCAGCCAACCTCCAGTCTTTCAGAACCTCACCTGTGACTATCGATGATACAAATATCTCAGCAAGAGGCCCAGCAATCATTTCCCCACCTTCCCACAGAGTTCAAGGTCACACCTGATTAGGTCCTGAAGACTTATCTACTTTTACGCATTTCAAGACATCCAGCATTTCCTCCTTTGTAATCTGGACATTTTGCAAGGTGTCACCATCTATTTCTTGCATATCTTTTTCCACGGTAAATACTGATGCAAGATACTCATTTAGTATCTCCCCCCATTTTCTGCGTCTCCACACAAAGGCTGCCTTGGTAATCTTTGAGGGGCCCTATTCTCTCCCGACCTCATTACCCTTTTGTCCTCAATGTATTTGTAAAAACCCTTTGGATTCTCCTTAATTCCCCTTTTTGCCCTCCTGATTTCCCTCTCAAGTATACTCCTACTTCCTGTCTATACCTGACATATGCTTCCTCCTTTTTCTTAACCAAACCCTCAATTTCTTTAGTCATCCAGCATTCCCTATACTTACCAGCCTTTCCTTTCACCCTGACAGGAATATACTTTCTCTGGATTCTCGTTGTCTCATTTCAGAAGGTTTCCCATTTTCCAGGCATCCCTTTACCTGCGAACATCTGCCCCCAATCAGCTTTCAAAAGTTCTTGCCTAATACCGTCAAAATTGGCCTTTCTTCAATTTAGAGCTGAAAATGTGTTGCTGGAACAGCGCAGCAGGTTAGGCAGCATCCAGGGAACAGGAGAATCGACGTTTCGGGCATAAGCCCTTCTTCAGGAAACTGAAGAAGGATTCCTGAAGAAGGGCTTATGCCCGAAACGTCGATTCTCCTGTTCCCTGGATGCTGCCTGACCTGCTGCGCTGTTCCAGCTACACATTTTCAGCTCTGATCTCCAGCATCTGCAGACCTCACTTTCTCCTTTCTTCAATTTAGAACTTCTACTTTTAGATCAGGTCTATCCTTTTCCATCACTATTTTAAATCTAATAGAATTATGATCGCTGGCCCCAAAGTGCTCCCCCAATGACACCTCAGTCACCTGGCCTTTCTTATTTCCCAAGAGTAGGTCAGGTTTTGCACCTTCTCTAGTAGGTACATCCACATACTGAATCAGAAAATTGTCTTGTACACACTTAAATTCCTCTCCATCTGAACCCTTAACACTGTGGCAGTCCCAGTCTAGGTTCGGAATGTTAAAATCCCCTACCATAACTACACTATTTTTCTTACAGATAGCTGAGATCTCCTTACAAGTTTGTTTCTCAATTTCCTGCTGACTATTAGGGGGTCTATAATACAATCCCAAAAAGGTGATCATCCCTTTCTTATTTCTCAGTTCCACACAAATAACTTCCCTGGGTGCATTTCCAGGAATATGTTCCCTCAGAACATGCCATCCCTCATCAAAAACTCCCCCTTCTCTTGCTCCTTTTCTATCCTTCCTGTAGCATTTGTATCCTGGAACATTAAGCTGCTAGTTCTGCCCATCCCTGAGCAGTGTTTCTGTAATTGCTATGATATCCCAGTCCCATGTTCCTAACCATGCTCTGAGTTCATCTGCCTTCCCTGTAAGGCCCCTTGCATTGAAATAAATGCAGTTTAATTTATTTGTCCTACCTTGTCCCTGCCTGCCCTGACTGTTTGACTCGCTTCTGTTCTTAACTATACCAGTCTCAGATTGATCTCTTTCCTCACTATCTCCCTGGGTCCCACCCTCACACCTTACTACTTTAAATCCTCCCAGCAGCTCTAGCAAAGCTCCCTGCCAGTATCTTAGTCCCCTTCCAAGTTAGGTGCAATCTGTCCTTCTTGTACAGGTCACTTCTACCCCAAAACAGCTTCCAATGATCCAAAAATGTGAATCCTTCTCCCATACACCAGCTCCTCAGCCATGCATTCATCTGCTGTATCCTCCTATCCCTGCCCTCACGAGCTCGTAGCACCAGGAGCAATCCAGATATTACTACTCTCAAGGACCTCCTTTTTAAATTCCTGCCTAACTCTCTAATCTCCCTTCAGAATCTCAACCTTTTCCCTTCCTATACTGTTGATTCCAACGTGGACAGTGACCTCTTGCTGGCCCCTCTCCCCCTTGAGAAAATTCAGCACACTCTGAGGCATACTTGATCCTGGCACCAGAGAAGCAACACATCATTCTGATTTTTCGCTGCTAGCCACAGAAACGTCTGCCTGTACCTCGGACTAGAGAGTCCCCTAACACAATTGATCTCTGAAGTTGTCACTTCAATATGATAGACATGCAGATAGAATGTGTTCACTGATCAATAAGTAAAGAGCATAGACGCATAATTCTAAGGTAACCAAAAGGATCAAATAAGAATCTTCAGAACTGTAACCTGTAAATAGTGGAGTGCCAGAGCAATCAGTGCTCAAGCCACAATTATTTACAAAATATATTAATGACCTGTGTGAGGCAAATGAACAAATTATGGCCAAGTTTGCAAATCAAACAAAAATAGATGGGAAGGTAAGTGGTCAGTATGATGGAACCTGCAGAGAGATGCAGACAGCAAGTGGGGAAAAACTGGTCAGTTGGAATATAATGTGGGGCAATGAGAGGATACACACATTATCAGTAAGAACAGAGGAGTTGAGTATTAGTTAAATAGAGAAAGACTAAAGAAAGCTACAGAATCCTCATGCATAAATGACAAAATGGCTGTTGTGTACATTCAGCAGGCAATAGAGAAAGCAAATGTAATGGAATCAGCAAGTTTTGAGAAGATTTGTAGTTCAGGTTGAAGTTTTGGATATAGGTTTGCTCGCTGAGCTGGAAGGTTCATTTCCAGATGTTTCAGCACCCTATTAGGTAACATCTTCAGTGGGCCTCCAGGTGAAGCACTGTTGATAATTCCTGCTTTCTATCTTTATGTTTGGGTTGGTGGTGTCATTTCCTGTTCTTTTTCTCAGGGGGTGGTGGATGGGGTCTAATTCGATAGCGACACTAATTATTTTTACAAAATACTGTGCAAAGACTGTAACAAACACTACATTGGACAAACAGGCAGAAAACTAGCCACCAGGATCCGTGAACATCAACTAGCCACAAAACAACATGACCCTCTCTCACTAGTATCCTTACATACTGATGAGGAAGGACACCACTTCAACTGGGACAACACATCAATTCTAGGACAAGCCAAACAGAGACACGCATGAGAATTCCTAGAAGCATGGCATTCCAACATGAACTCTATCAACAAACACATTGACTTGGACACCATCTACCACCCCCCGAGAAAAAGTAAACGATATCACCATAGTAAATGACTCTGAACAACCCATCTTTCACTTTAAAACACTAGTCCTTGTTTTTTGACCTTGGACTAAGGGGACCAGCTACTTGCCTTTCTATACGGTCTCCCCTCAATCTTCTCGACTCAGAAGAAAACAACCCATGATTATCCAGCTCTCTTTAAAGCAGAAATGCTCCATCCTGGGCAGAATCTTGGTCAATCTCCTCTGCACCTGATTCACTGCAAGCACATCCATCCTATAGTGTGGTGACCAGAACCGCACACAGTATTTCAGTTGCGGCCAACCAAAATTTTGTACAGCGCTGTGCTCTTATAATCTGTGCCTTGATTGAAAAAGGCAAGTGTCCCATTTGCCTGCTTCACTATCCTACAAACCTGTCTCGGGATCTGTGGGCAAGCATCTCAAGATTCCTCTGTCCATCCAAGCTTCCTTAGGTTCTGCCATTCATAGGTAACTTGCTTCTCTTAATTCTAAGAAAGTGCAGCACCTCTCATTTATACGGAATAAATTCTACCGGCCTCTGACCTGCTTATCTAACTAATCCATTTCTATCTTCCTGTAACCAAAGACCCCTATCCTCAGTATCAAACACACTGGCAATTTTTGCATCAACCACAAACTTGCGTATCACCAACCCCCATCAAGATTCTCAGCTACATCATTTATGAATAACAAAAACAATCAAGGGACCCAACAATGACTCCTGTGGAATACCCCTGTACACTGGCCTCCTGGCACACAAACAGCCTTTTACCATCACCCTCTGTCTCTGGCCACTAAGCCAATTTTGGATCCTATTTGCCAAATTACCCCTGCTCTCATGAGCTTGTATTTTATCAGTGTCCCATGTTGGAGCCTGTCAAAGGCCTAGCCAAAATCCACATAAACTGCATCAACAGCCCTACCCCACCTACATACTTGGTTACCTCCTTGAGAAATTGAAATTTGTTTGGGATGACCTCCTTCTGACAATCCCTGATCAAACCATGCTTCTTTAAATGGGGATTTATTTTCTCCTTCACTATTTACTCTAATAGTTTCTCTACCGCTGATGTGAGACTCTCTAGCCTGTAATTCCCTAGTTTCTCTCTACCACCATTCTGGAAAAGTTGAAACATAGTAGCTGCCCTCTGGCACCTCCCCTGTGGCCACAGATGATTTAAAAATTTGGGTCAGAGTGCTTATTATTTCCTCCTTCATCTCCCACAGCTGCCTGAGATGCAACTCATGCAGACCGGAGAATCTGCCCCATCTTAACTGAGCCAAAACCTGTAGTACCTCCTTGCTTCCGATAACAATTTCAAGAACTTCACAGTCCATCTTCTCAAATTCTGTACTTGCATCTGCCTTCTCTCAAGACAGATAATAAGTACTTGTTTAACCCTACCCATGTCCTCTAGCTTCATACACAGATTGGTTCCTTATCCCTAATAAGCTCCCACTCTATGGTTGTGATCTTCCTCACAATCAAGTTGTAGAATATCTTGGGATTCTCTGTAACCTTGCCCAGCAGTGCTGTGTGTGCATGCCCCTCTTTGTTCTACTTGCTTTCTTGAGAATCACTCCCCCTGTACTTTGTACTCTTTCAAACCTCCACTGAAACGCTCCCTGTGTCCCAGTTACACCTCTCTCTTTTTCTTCAATGCAGAATATTCCAAGACCTCCAGGGTTCTCTGAGCTTGTTGGACTTACATGTCAACGTCGAGGGACATGCTGGGCCTGTACACTCTCCCCAGCACCTTTCTGAATGCTTCTCACTGTTCTGCTGTAGATTTACTGTCATGTGGCTGTTCCTAGTCTATTTTGGCCAGATCCTGCCTTACTCTAATAAAATCTGCCTTAATTCATCCAAAACCCTTTTCTATTTATTCACTCATTAGACATCGATGTCACTGGCCAGTGTTTATTACATGCCCCAAGATGTCCTTGACAAAGTGCAGGTAGACAGAACCACAATGCTGCTGGGTAGGGAATTCCAGGACATTGACTCAGCAACAGTGTAGGGTGATATATTTGCAAATGGTGGTGTTCCCATGTATCTGCTGACCTTGTCCTTCTAGATGGAAATAGTTGTGGATTTGGAAGTTGCTGTCTAAGGGTCTTTTGTAGATTTCTGTAGGCATCTTGTTGTACACATTGCTGCTATTGAGCATCAGTAGAGGAGCGAGTAGATGTTTGTCTATGTGGTGCCAATTAAGCAGGTGGCTTTGTCCTGGATGGCATCAAGTTTCTCAAGTGTTGTTGGAGCTGCAGCCATGCAGTTAGGTGATAAATGTTCCATCACACTCCTGACTTGTGCCTCATACATGGTGGACAGGCTTTAGAGAATCAGGAAGTGAATTACCCACAGCAGTATTCCTAGTCTCTGAACTACTTCTGTAGCCACTAAATTTATATGGTGGGTCTAGTCAAGTTTCTGGTCAACGTGTCGTCTCGTTCTCCCCTCAGTCAAAGCAAAATGCTGAGAGACACCGTATGGTTTTACCTCCTTCATCTTTATTCCGGGCCCTGGAGGGAGAGAGAACGATTGTCCATGTGCACAGAGACATGAGTTCTTGGTCTTCTCTCTCGAACAGCAGTTTCTTGATGAATATAGTCATTTTACAGGGAGGAGCATCCAGATATGGCAACATACATATTGATTGGGTGAGCATTACAATCAACAAGTGTCGATAGTAAAGATTAAGCCATCTGCTATTACACAATGAATGTTCATAACCTTAACTGGCTTCACATAATGAATACTGTTTACCTTGTTAAACTGACCTTACATACTGAATGCTTCCAATATTGTTAAATGGCTCTACATAATGAATGCTTTTTAACCTTGTTAACCCATTACCCTTGCCTCCAGTACCCCATTGTTAATTGCAAGTTCTTACCTGACCTGTGTCATGCTCAGATGAACTTCTCATTTCACAAAACTCAGAACTTAACTCTTTCCCTACTTGCTCATACCCTATACACATTCTTAAACGATAACTCCAAGTATGTTAACTGGGGGGGGGAAGAAGAATTCAGTGACAGTGAGACCACTATTGATAGGCAATGGTTAGATTGTCTCTTACTGGAGATGGTCATTGCCTGGCATATGTGGCACAAATGTTACTTGTCACTTGTTAGCTGAAGCCTGTATATTGCCCAGATCTTGTTGCATTTGGACACTTTCAGTGACTGAGGACTCGCGAA
The DNA here is from genome assembly GCF_004010195.1 of Chiloscyllium plagiosum. Lineage (NCBI taxonomy): Eukaryota > Metazoa > Chordata > Chondrichthyes > Orectolobiformes > Hemiscylliidae > Chiloscyllium > Chiloscyllium plagiosum. The sequence goes on along the minus strand of NC_057710.1, from coordinate 96,919,459 downwards.
TGGTGCTGGACATTGCACAATCATCAAACATCCCCACTTCGGAGCTTTTGATCGAGGGAAGGTTCGTGAAGCAGCTTTGCACCTTGCACATTAGCCTGAAGAACGTTGGCTCTTCTGCCACGGTGGTAGCATCCCTATCACGGAACTGGGAAGCCCAGGTTCCACTGTCACCTGCAGATGTGTCAAGGGCTGTTATTTTCACCTCACCTCTGGAGTTCAGCTCTCATACATTCTTGAACCAAAAATATAATTTGGCCAGGAGCTGAAAGTTCTTAGCGGAACCCAAACTAAGTGTAAGTGAGTAGGTTGTTGCTAAGCAGATGCTCGCTTGATGGGTAGATGTAAGTGTCACAGCTGTACTGGAACAGCTTGGCAAGTCTTCAGTACTATTGCTAGAATGTTGTCAGAGACACTGCAGTATTCAATAGTTTCTTGATATCATGTGCAGTGAACAGAATTGCATCAGTGATGCGGGGAGCACTGGAAAAGGCAGAGATGGATCCTCTGCTCAGCACTTCTGGCTGAAGACTGCTGCAAATGCTTCACTTTCATCTTTTGCACTGATGTGCCTGGATCTTCCATCATTGAGGATGAGGATATATGTGGAGCACCCATTATCCTCCGCCATTCATGACTGGATGTGGTAGGACTTAAGAGCTTAGATCTTAGCGTGTTTTGAGAAGATTTATAGTTCAGGTTGAGGTTCTGGATGTAGGTTTGCTCGCTGAGCTGGAAGGTTCATTTTCAGACATTTCGTCACCATGCTAGGTAACATCTTCAGTGAGCCTTCTGATGAAGCATTGGCACTATGGCTCACTTTTTGTGTGTTTAGGTTTCCTTGGGTTGGTGATGTCATTTCCTGTGGTGACGCAGTTTCCTCTGGTGATGTAATTTCCTGTTCTTTTTCTCAGGGGGTGGTAAATGTGATCCAAGTCAATGTGTTTATTGATAGAGTTCCGGTTGGAATGCCATGCTTCTAGGAATTCTCATGCGTGTCTCTATTTGGCTCGTCCTAGGATGGATGTGTTGTCCCAGTCGAAGTGGTGTCCTTCCCCACCTGTACGTAAGGATTCTAGTTAGACTGGGTCATGTCTTTTTGTGACTAGTTGTTGCTCACATATCCTGGTGGCTCGTCTTCTGCTGTTTGTCCAATGTAGTTTTTGTTACAGTCCTTGCAAGGTATTTTCCACAGGAAATGATGTCACCACAGAAATGACATCACCAACCCATGGGGCATGGATAGGATTAATAGGATTAATAGACAAAGTCTTTTCCCTGGGGTCGGGGAGTCCAGAACTAGAGGGCATAGGTTTAGGGTGAGAGGGCAAAGATAAAAAAGAGACCTAAGGGGCAACTTTTTCACACAGAGGGTGGTACGTGTATGGAATGAGCTGCCATAGGACATGGTGGAGGCTGGTACAATTGCAACATTTAAGAGGTATTTGGATGGGTATATGAATAGGAAGGTTTGGAGGGACATGGGCCGGGTGCTAGCAGGTGGGACTAGATTGGGTTGGGTTATCTGGTCGGCATGGACGGGTCCATGCTCTACACCTATGACTCTATGTGCCAGAGTCCTGTTTCTTTTTGTCACTATTCTCCTTTCTAACTGTGATTTTTGCCTTTCCCTTTCCATTTTGTCTGTCTCGTTTAAATATCAAAAAGCCTGGAATATTTAGATTTTTAACCTTGGTTTTACTGTAACCAGTGCCAAAAACTTAAATCAAACCAATTCGTTTCCAACTGTGTTATTAATTTATTGCCTTTGCTGAGATGCTCCACACATTCAAATTTTGTGCTTTAGCTTTAATTTACTTGTTTTCCCCCCAACCTCATTACAATTACCAATGTCCTATTTAGTTATGCTATATTTTGTCCATTTTTTCCCACTCTGCTTGTTTCTACTTGTTTCTAGCTCTGTTCTCTAACCTTGACATTTCTCTTACTGCTCGACACTATTTTTTTCTGAATCCTCTCACTCAACCCCTCATGAGTTTAAAGCCCTATCTGCTAGTTTGTGTTCCACTGATCAGAACACTGGTTCTCTCTTTGTACTGTTGCCACTGCTACATGAAATAAAACTCCTGGCAGTTATACCATTTTATCAACCACTTATTTAACCTTCTCACTTTTTTTTCTTTTTCTAACCTTCTCATCGATTTATCCCAATGCTAATTTGCACTTGGCTCAGCCAAAAATTAAAAGATTATTGCTGGTAAGATTCTGCATTTTACTTGCAATCCAGCTTTTCGAACACACTCAGATTAGCATCAATCTGGTTCTACCAATGCTGTTGAATCCGAGATGGACCATTACAACTTGATCCTCCACCTCCCCACTTCCACGTTCTCCTTGTAGCTATGAGGATTAAACAGTTGGCAGACAATGTAGCCTTCAAAATTCCTGATCTCACTGGAGACAACAGTGTCTTACCCCCTCACACCCCTTGAATGGCATTTTATACCACACTACCATGGTCGGCTTCCTCATTAAGCTTGCAAACTTTGCCTTCATCCCCTCAGGCAGTTAACATTTCAAAGTAGGAATGACGACCCAGATAAATGACTTTTGTGATAGAGAACACAGAAATCAAATTGTCAAAACAAACGTAACTGTCAAAGAAAGTAATACATTCTAAGAATGAACACTAAATACTGCCTTTAGTCCATGAATGTTTCAGTTTCAACAATCATTATTTACCTTAAGTTTGTCATGAGACGTATACGGAGCTTCTGGAGCATAGATTCTGAAGATATCAGCCAGACAGCAAGCCACAAGCAAACGAACATCTTTATTGGGATTCCTGAGAAAGAATTCCGAAGCCAAATGCAAAGCCAATGGAAGATATTGTTGCTTTTCATCTTCAGAGTCCTGGTCCATATCCATGAATGTTTTCACCACCATCTGTACAGTAACAAACATATTGTCAAGTGCAAATTCCCAAATTAAATTCAACCTATTTTCTGCAAGGGATAAAAATGAAAAGAAAAATAAAAAACCTTGAAATGCCAGATGCATACAACTTAATTTTCAGGATTTAATTTTAATGCTTTAGAATACAGAAATGCAGAAAAGAAGAAATGAATTTAATTGTAATCCATGAGACAATTTAAATCCAAATATTTCTTGGACTTTTAGAGCAGCTACTCTTTAAATAAACAATATTCCAGTACATGCCTTTCCTGTATCAACAACTTGTATTTGTATCACGTCTCTAATGTAAAATATCCCATAGCACTTCTGAGGCATTATAAAACATGACACAGAGCCAGATTAGGAGGTATCAAAGCAAATTACTAAAAGCCTAGTTCAACAGATTGGTTTTAAGCAGAAGCGTAAAGGAGGAAAGCAAACGTAGAGAGGTTGAGAGACTGAGGGAGGAAATTCCAGAACAACAGCCTAAACAGGTGAAGGCAGGACCACCAACTATGAACCAATAATTTTAAAATTCAAGATACTGCTTGGCCAGAACCCAATGTGATTCAAGAAGCATGGGGAAGAACAAGTGAACAGCATCTGGTGAAAAATAGGACAAAGGTCCGGATGACCTCAGGTTTACAAAGGGTTGAAATGTATGAGATCAGACAGAGGTTTGGAGGCATTCAGTCATAGTTATGTTTAAGTGATGGGGAACAAGGCAAGAATAGCGAAAATATTGTCGCAGGAGAGGGGACTGATTGGTCATTTTTTTCTAACTTCTTAGGTCCTTGGTAAGTCCTAATTTATTTTCATTAAGTTAGGTTAAACAAATAAAGGAATTCCAGGGAACCTCAGTGATATGAAGCTCACATCCAGAAACGTGTAAATTTCAAAGCAATGCACACATAGGGATTGCTGTCACCCAGAGGAGCTAAAACTCAAGGTATCAGACTTTAAGGAAGTAGTTGGCATCATGTTGGTGTAACAAGATTGAATGGGTAGCATGTCTCATCTCATAGCTAAACATGTGCAGGCAAAAGGGGAAATGCTTAATCATCAAGAAGTCAAGGGTTATCAGGCATTCATCTGATGGCATGTCATACTTCAGAATATGGGTGACAGCAATGGTTCCTCTCCAAAGTGCAGTCAAATCCTCAAGTCTACAGCACCATAACTGGTTGAGTTGTACAGAGGCAAAGAGGGTGGTTTAGGAAGAAAATGGTAGGGAATTCCACAGTTCCACGACAGAGAAAATGAATGCATGATGAGAGGGGTGGTGCAGAAGGAGGGCTTTTAATTCCTGGGAAATGTGACCTGCATAGGCAGGTCAATTTATCCTGACTTTTTAAAAAGTAATATTGTTGCTAACTTGCTCATGCGATTGAGGACAATTTATACTAACATGACAGGGGAATGAGAACAAGCAATTAACATTTAAGACAGAAAACAATATACCCAAATAATTGGGAGATACTAGCAGCATTCAAGAACAAAATGGTAAGGCATTAGGTGCAATCAGAATAGAAGGGCAAGAATGTGGAGTTTGCACGTTCTCCCCGTGTCTGCGTGGGTTTCCTCCGGGTGCTCCGGTTTCCTCCCACAATCCAAAAATGTGCAGGCCAGGTGAATTGGCCATGCTAAATTGCCCATAGTGTTAGGTAAGGGGTAAATGTAGGGGTATGGGTGGGTTTCGCTTCGGCGGGTCGGTGTGGACTTGTTGGGCCGAAGGGCGTGTTTCCACACTGTAATGTAATCTAATCTAATCAATAAAGTCCAACTGAGGTTTGCTTTATTAAGGGATCTGTTTTTTCGCAGAGTCTGATTGAAAGATGCTGTCTCCATGGGATTCAGGTCCAGCTTGGGATTGAGAAGAAAGCAGAGCCTCCCCACCACATACAAAAACACACCACAGGAAACACTTCTGATTTTTGCACAGTGACCTCCAGAGCAATGAAGGGGACTGTCTGTTTCTGGGCTTCATAGCAAATGGTCTTTCCTTCGAAAGGGATAAAATGGATGAACTTGTTGCTGTATGAAAACAGATCTCAGATGATTCAATTAGAAAAAAAGGTGAAAAGTAGTAAATGTAAATTATCCTAGAGCTGAGATGAAGAAAATAAATTTACAGTCACTGCTTTTGTTATTTAAAAGGAACAGATTCACTGGAATTGACCATTAAGTTGGATAAAGTTGATTCTGGTGCATCAAGACTATCATTAGTAAAGACTAGATGCTGTACCTCAAATTTATATATAGTGTGTTATCAGAACAGCACAAAACAGAAAATCAGCTTAACAGCCATGTTGACAATTAAAATGACAAATTACATGAATTAAGAGCTTTTGCTGCCGATTGTTCCACAAAGGCAGTTATTCAAATTCATTCTATGTGGATATCGCTGTCTGGGCAAGCATTTATTGCCATCCCTAGATGAGCTGCTTTACTGAACTGCTGAAGGAAGGAGTTCCAAGATTTTGACCCAATAACACTGAAGGATTCGTGATACATTGCCAAATCAGAATGGCTATTGACTTGGATGGAAACTGCAGTTAGTGGTGTTCCCATGTACTTGTTGCCCTTGTCCTTTTTGATGGAAGTTATCTTGGTTTTGGAAAGTTTAGTCAAAGGAACCTTAGTGAATTTTTGCAGTGTGTCTTGCAAATAGTACATAGTGCTGCTACTGAACATTGGTGATGGTAGAGGGAGGTGCATCATAACATGACTCTACAGGTTGATTGGAACATATTGACCCTGAGTACTGGAACTGAGATGAGTGACATGCAACTATTACTACCTTCCTTTTAGCTAGGCATTACGCCAACAAGCAGAGAGTTTTCCCTCAGATTCCCTTGGACTCCAGTTTGGTTAGGGTTCCTTGATGCCAAACTCAGTCAAACGTGGCCTTGATTTCAGTCTCTTTCTCTATGTTTGAACCAAACCTTTAAAGATGTCAGGAGCTGAATGGCCCTGTCAGAACCCAACCTGGGTATTACTGAACAAGTTATTGCTCAACAAGTGCTACTTGATAGTACTGTTGATGATAGGTTCAGCACTCAGTTACACAGTCTGTGTTTGGTTTCCCCAACATATAGATGATAAATTGTGAGCAGTGAATATTTGAATAAACTTAAAGTAGTACATGAAAAACTAAGGTTCATCTGTAAGGAATGCGTGGGGCCTGGCACAGAAGGTGGTGGTAAAAGTACTGGCATTGTGTCTCCTATTGTTGCATGGAAGAGTGTTGGGGTGCTAAGGTGACTGAGGAGATCAGGTGTCCTACAGAGAACAATTCACTGGCATGCTTAAAAGCAGGGGGACGACAAGATACATTTGGTGGTAACATCACAATGGATTTGGCAAAAATGGTGGTTAATGATCTGGTGAATATAGATGAGTGGAATGGAACATGAGGAACCTGGAAACTCAATGCTGGTTAAATGAATGGACAAGGGAGAGGGGATGGGGAAGCGGGAAATTTCGTTGAGGGGACAAAGCAAGTCATCTTTCGAGAATTGTTGTGGATAACTGCATCATCAGAACAATGGAATACAATCCTTATAGGGTGCACAGTGCAACAGGCAGAGTGGATATCTAACAAATATAATGACAGCTTAACTCCAGAAATAGAGATAGAAATAAAGCAAGGGACGGGAACAATCAGAGATGGACCATAAGAGAAGGGTGGAAAATTCGAAGTCAAGTTGAAGATGTTTTCCAATTCAGAGCAAGAGCAGAAATATCAACACAATGTATTAGAAGAGAGGGGACAAACCAGCGTAGTAAATAAGACCTGAAATACTAAATATATCCAATAAAAAGGCCAGCACAGCAAACTCTCATGGCAGTAACCACAGCAAATGATTTGGAGGAAATGAGGTAAGTTTAAAAATAAATTATTCATCGAGGGACAAGTTCAAGCTTAGTGATCAATGGAAACTGGTTGAGCCTCCACTCAAACATCAAGCAGAGAACCCACAGAACATTCTGGAAGGAGATAAATATGTAGAAAAATTGAAACGTAAGTAACGAAGTTTCAATAACACTGCCTTTTACTCTTCTAAATACGTGGGTATACCTTCATCAAATTAGAATGCAACAGTTCAAGAAGGTAGCTCATCAGCACCTTTCTGTCCAACAGCACGCAAGGTCAGCATCACTTTGAAGGACATAGGCAATAAAAAACTGGCCCAGCCAGTGAAGCCTACACTTCCTGAATGAATTAAAGAAACCACATCAACCACTCTAACCCTGTCAGTTACGTCATTAAAAAAGATGTCAGTATGCAGTCAAACATAAACTGCCTTCCTAATTTGTGCTGGCCTTCCTTAATTAAGCCATATTTGAGTAAGTGATCATGAGGTTTCTTCCAAATTAACACTTTTAAAAGCTTTTTCACTACTGAGATTGAACAGATTTGGACCTGCTGATATCAGGCTTATACTTGCTGTCTTTCAACGAAGGTATCACTTACATATGCCAGTCATGTTGTAACATATGCATCCCAACTAGCAAGATGACTTACCACCTCTAATAACACTAACCTCAATTGCAAGTTGCCAAGATGTTGCCAAGGAAAATACAGTTCGTTCTGCTACAGCATGCGTTTCGTTAACACAAATTCACTGTAATGTGATTACACTAATTAGGATACTTTGTAAAGTGCAAACTTTTAAAACGTGCGTTGGGTGTAACGTGATTACATCGCTAACACTTTAAGCGCTGTTTCTAAAGCGCGATTTTTCTATAAAGTGGGGTTGTGCAAGAATGCAAGCATTGAATTTAGAAGAATTACCTGTAAAGGTAGATGTACTCATTTAGTATCTCAGCCATTCCATCATTCTTCAGGTATAAATCTCTTTTTAATTTCTTCCACAATCACCCCAACCCTTTTATCAACCTCTTCTATTTATAAGCTTATGACAGACTTCTATAAGGCCACATACAGTACAATGGCAGTTACTCTACATCTAAGCCATAGGCCCAGGGTCAAGTTCCACCTGCTCCAGCAGTATGTGACAAAATTTCTGCACAGATGATGAAAAATAGGTATACCAGACTCCCGGATTCCCTTTTTTGTTGTAGCTATCAGTGCCTTTCATACTATCTCTTTGAGCATGATTTTCACTTGTTTTGTCTATTTGAGATGTGTCATATCCATACATTTTCAGCTTCATCTATCATCATCCAGGAAGCTCTGGATAGGTTTGTCCCGACTTTTCTTCCCCTACGGCTCCATATCTTGGCTGGAACCAAACTACTACCGTCTTCAAAGGCAGCAATTGTTTAGCCGCAATTTTGTTCACTAATCTCTGATTCTAATTTATGTGGGTAACATCCATCCTTAACACAAAGTTGGCCCTCTTCCAATTAACATTTTTACTCTGGATTGTTCCTTGTCCTTTGCCTGAGCCAACCTAAAACTTATGATACAATGATCAGTGTGCTCTAAATTTTCTCCTGCTGATTTACCTCACCAAGTCCAGCAATATCTTATTTCTCTTTCTAAACTCTAGTGAATACAGGCCTAGTCAAAACAATCTCATACACTAATCCTGCGATTCCAGCTAGTAGCTGAGTGAAACTCCACTGCACTCTCTCCAGACTAAGCCTTAGGTAGGGAGAACAAAACTGTGTGCAATATTCCAGACGTGGTCTTATTGCAGCTGTACAGCGCCATTGCATTAAGATATTCCTACTTCCGAAGCTCAATGCCTCTTGCAATGAAGGCCAACACACCATTTGCCTTCCTAATTACTTTCTGCACCTGTCTGTCTACTTACACTGACTAGTGTTAAGGACACCAGAATCCCTTTGCACATTCACATCTCAATACGACCATTTAATTGTTACTTTGCCTTCATGCTTTTCACACTAAAATGTCCAACTTCACATTAAGACACATTGAACTGCATCTACCAAATATTCACCTTGATTAGAGACAAACCTAACACATCAACTTGGAGTCCCAAAATCTCTTTTCATACACTCTTTCTACTTCATGACACTAGATCTTGTTGCTGTAACAGCAATAGACATTACGACTGAATTCTTAAATCTCTATTATTGAAACTGATAAAATCAGCTGTCATTTCAACTATTTTTTACCCCAAAACAGACCAAAGGACTTCAACACCTAACAATCGTAATTAACTCTTTCTCCAAAGTAAAAACAAATCACTGAAATAACCTTCACATATCCCAGCTACCCATACAGCGCCCGGGCAAGACTTGTCCACAGTAAAAATAAAACAAAAGGAATGGATGAAGTAGGGTTCTCACTACATTAAGGGGGTCAGTTAGCTCAGTTGGCTAATTTGCAATACACAATAATGCCAACAATGAGAGTTCAATTCCTGAAATGGCTGAAGTCACCATGAAGATCCCAACTTCTCAACTTTGTCTCTCGCCTGAGATGTGCTGACCCTCAGGTTGAACCACCAATTGCCTGTCTCTAATGAGTGCAGGTCTCTGGTCCTCTCTAATATGGTTTTAGATTGTACTGAAATCAAATTTTGGGGACAACTTTCTGCTTTAGTAGTCCTGTCACACACTTGAAATTCCACACAGCCAGTGTTATTTTGGCATTAACTCAAATGGTTAAAAGTGAGTTGAATTGCTGAGTTTCCCAACATATGCTTTCATCATGGAGACTGGAGTGTTAACATAGAAAATTAATACCTCCCAAAGAAATGAGCCAGTAAATGAAATAAACTCTTCTGCCCCTCCTTTGTTCCTTTAACAGATTCTTGATGCATTAATTGAAAATCTTGCTGCTGAAGAATCCTGGGATATTTGCAATCAAGTCCTACAATCTAATTGAAATACTGCCACTTGATCAATAAGTTAAAATAAAATCAATATAGATGACCATCATCGTCCAACATTTTATCAAAATGTCAGTTCGTGGATCTTAAGGGAGCAATTTTGTAAGCATAAATTACATTGAAGTGATTACTTTTTTTTGTTTGGACTACACCTTGACAACTCAGAGGTTTGATAACTTGCATAAAGTATTCTCTGTGCTTACATTCAAAATTAACTATTCTGTTGTTGTGGTTCTGTTCGCCGAGCTGGAAGTTTTTGTTGCAAACGTTTCGTCCCCTGGCTAGGCGACATCATCAGTGCTTGGGAGTTATTCTTCCTTTAGAGTTATTCGGAGCTACATATTCAAGCAAGGTCAATTTATTTCATCAGCTTCTTTCAATGCTATTTTCATGCATATTTAACTCATTCTTTGACTTGTCTTAGTGATTTATAACATACATATGGCAATGCAACAGTTTATGTAACGTTGTGTCAAAACATTATGTGATTTTAAAGAGTTAATTTGGTCTGCTGACCTGCAAGAAACGGAATGCCCCAGTGGTAGGGTGCTATGTCTTTGTCTTATAGGTGGCATGTGGGAGGTTTACATTCCCATCCCTTGCCATTCAGAGATGATTTACATATCATCATCATCTTTGCAAACATCAATAAGAATATTATGTTTGGAGTTCTGACTACTCCCTGGAGTTTAAAAAAATACAATTCACACCAGATCTAGCCATTCAGGGATGACTTGCATTACTTTGTTTCTGCAGGTGAGATGGTCACTGCATTGTATCTTGAATGGCATGTGACTGTAAGTTGTCTTGTGGGCATTACTAACTGTGATGTAAAGATTTTGTATAAAGGAAGGACTGTTTCCTTTGTTCAGAGAGCTTCCCTGAACATGCCTCACAAATTTGGCCAGGAGTGTTCAGAGCTTCTCCAAAGCTTGTACTGTACTGTGCTTAATAAAATTTGATTGTTGTTCACAAAAGTTGGAATTATGCAGATGGATTCTCTCTAAACTTAACTCAGTCGACCCCTCATCTCCTAGGACTCGGTGGTGACAGAATCTTTGAGGTAACTTTAAGGAATCTCTGAGGTAACTTATGCAGACATGCCAACAAGGGGAGAGGCCACATTAGATTTCATACTGGGTAATGAACCCAACCAAATGTTAGATTTGGAGGTAGGTGAGCACTTTGGTGATAGAGATCACAATTCGGTTATGTTTAGTGATGGAAGATGATAGGTATATACCACAGGGCAAGAGTTATTGCTGGGGGAAAGGTAATTACGATGTGATTATGCAAGATTTTGGATGCAGTGGATAGGGAAGGAAACTGCAGTGGATGGGCACAGTTGAAATGTGGAGCTTATTAAAAGACCAGCTACTGTGGGTCCTTGATAAGTATGTACCAGTCAGGCAGGGAAGACATTGTCGAGCGCGGGAGCAATGGTTTACTAAGGAAGTTTAATCTCTTGTCAAGAGGAACAAGAAGGCTTTTGTTAGGATGAAATGTGATGGCTCATTTCAGGCACTTGAGAGTTTAAGTTAGCCAGGAAAGACCTAAAGAGAGAACTAAGAGCCAGGAGGGGACATGAGAAGTCGTTGGCAGATAGGATCAAGGAAAACCCTAAGGCTTTCTATAGGGATATCCGGAATAAAAGAATGACTAGAGTAAGATTGCAGGTGGGAAGTTGTGGGTGGAGTCAGAGGAGATGGGGAAAACACAAAATGAATACTTTTTGTCAGTATCACACTGGATAAAGACAACGTGGTTGAGGAGAATACGGAGATACATGCTACTAGCCTAGATGGGATTGAGGTGCATAAAGAGGTGGTGTTAGCAATTCTGGAAAGTGTAAAAATAGATAAGATCCTGGGTTTGATGAGACTATCCTAGGATTCTCTGGGAAGCCAGAGAGGAGATTGCCAAGCTTTTGGCTATGATCTTTATGTCATCATTATCTACAGGAATAGTGCCAGAAGACTGGAGGATAGAAAATGTTGTTCCCTTGTTCAGTGAGGGGAGTAGAGGCAACCCTGGAAATTATAGACCTGTGAGCCTTACTTTGGTTCTGGGTAAATTGTTGGAAAGGGTTATAAGAGATCGGATTTATGATCATCTAGAAAGGAATAAGTTGATTAGGGCTAGTCAACACAGTTTTGAGAAGGGTAGGTCGTGCCTCACATACCTTATTGAGTTCTTTGAGAAGGTGACCAAACAGGTGGATGAGGTTAAAGCAGTTGATGTGGTATATATGGATTTCAGTAAGGAGTTTGATACGGTTCCCCACAGTAGACTATTGTACAAAATAAGGAGGCAGGGGATTGAGGGTGAATTAGCGGTTTGGATCAGAAATCGGCTAGCTGAAAGAAGACAGAGAGTGATGGTTGATGGGAAATATTCATTCTCGAGTTCAGTTACTCCTGAGGTTACCGCAAGGATCGGTTTTGGTCCACCTTTATCATTTTTATAAATGATCTGGATGAAGGATGGGTTAGTAAATTTGCAGATAACACCAAGGTCGGTAGAGTTGTGGATAGTGACAAAGGATGTTGTAGGTTACAGAGAGACATAGATAAGCTGCAGAGCTGGGCTGAGAGGCGGTAAATGGAGTTTAATGCGGAATAATGTGAGGAGATTCACTTTGGAAGGAGTAACAAGAATGCAGAGTACTGGGCTAATGGTAAGATTCTTGGTAGTGTGGGTGAGCAGAGAGATCTTGGTTTCCAGGTATATAGATCCTTGAAAGTTGCCATCTGGTTGATAGAGTTGTAAAGAAAGCATACAGTGTGTTGGCTTGTATTGGTAGAGGGATTGAGTTTCAGAAACATGAGATCATGCTGCAGCTGCACAAAATTCTGGTGTGGCCACATTTGGAGTATTGCATGCAATTCTGGTCACTGCATTATAGGCAGGATGTGGAAGCTTTAGAAAGGGTTCACAGGAGATTTACTAGGATGTTGCCTGGTATGGAAGGAAGGTCTTAAGAGGTAAGGGTGAGGGACTTGAGGCTGTTTTCGTTAGAGAGAAGGTTGAGAGGTGACTTAATGAAGACAGAAGATAATCAGAGGGTTAGAAAGGTTGGGCAGTGAGAGCCTTTTTCCGAGGATGGCGCTGGCTAGCACAAGGGAACATAACTTTAAATTGAGGGGTGATGGATATCGGTCAGATGTCAGAGGTAGTTTCTTTACTTTCGGAGAGTAGTAGGGGCATGGAACAGACTGCCTGCAGGTACAACTTGGAAGCTGAGCTGTTTCAGTTCTGTCAATTATTGTTATGATTCCAATGGCCCCTTTCATATTGCAAATTCAAAGAATGTTGATCTCTACCAAAGTTGCCACTGTAATTCTGACTCTTTTATTTGGGAAGTTTCATTTGGAGAACATATTTTAATATGTTCTGCATTGGCTTACCATGAATATTTGAGATCTAAATCTGAATTGAAGCTGCCTCTGAAATGGCTAAAGCACAGGAAACATTTTGTTATCTTTTTGCTGTTCCAAACTTTGGAAATACTTTTCCTGACAGCTTTCACATTAAGCCAAAGTATTAATTTGTTTAAGAAAAATAATTTTTGACTAACCTGAATGAGGTCCCCCGTGGGTTTAATTTTAGGACAGATTGTTATTTATAATTGACTGAATTGTTTAGACAGTACAATTTCTAAGTTTTTGGGATTGTATAAAATTTGATAATGTTATAAATAGTGAATGGAGTAACAGACTTCAAGAGTCTCAGACCGAGAATGTTGAAATAGACAGAATTTAGTATAGTGAAATGTGTGACTGTCTTTATACTGATACCCACCTTGGCAAGGAAGGAAATAGAGAGGAAATGCAGAGATACTTTCAGCAGCTAACATCGTCTCTAGAGTTTCTCCATTCACAGGTAAAGCATGCCTTCGGACTACAGCCCGCCCCTCCACAATCTGATCCAACAGATTCAATCAGCTCGCCAGTCATGAGCACGAAAAGTGAAGAATTTAACAACGGTGAAGAGGAGGTCCATGTTTTTTGTCAGTGGCCTTTCTACGGACATTAAACCACGTGTGCTTTCCCTTCTCTTTCAATCATTTAAGGGATATGAAGGTTCACTGATCAAGCTAACATCAAAACAGCCAGCTGACCTTGCTACATTTGTCAGCAGAGCAGGAGCAGAAGCAGCAAAGAATTCAGCATTCATCTACTCTGCTGCACTGGTATCCCCCATCTGAAGCATCTCTGCAAGGATGGAAGCCTTGTCAGTTTTGTTAAGTATTTAACTCCCCTTATCCAAGGATTCAAATTCCTCCATGGAGTGGTGTGCAAGGACAGACTGAATTTTGTTTTCAGGTTTGATTCTACTGGAGGTGGTTGTGGATAACTGGCTCGTTTCCACCCAACTTAGAGGGGGTGAAATGGTCACTAAGGACTGTGGATTTAAAAACTTTACTGGTGAACCTTTTTTCCATGTGGAGGATCCTGCAGATCCTATCTACTGCATGGATTAATAATTTATGTTGTTATAATCATTGCATGCTGTGTGTCAATAACCTGTTTAAAGACTAGCTGCGGGATTGTTATGAGTAAGTTGCAAAGACCCTACTTAGCCCCCATTTAGGGGAGTTACCATAGAATGATAAAAGGGAGGAATGTAACATTAGAAGATTAAATGGGAATATCTCCCTGGACATTAATATAATATTGAAGAGTTAAACTGCACTGGGTGAACATTCTAGAAGTGGTTGGGGACAACAGTCATGCAAAAATGCGAATGATTCCCACTTCAATTAGATAGTCATTTGCTACTACTCTCCCCCTACAATTATCAAATTAAACCATCATTCAATCTCTTCCATTCAGAAATGCTTTATAGCCATCCCCTGAAGCTAGGTATATTGCACCCGCATTATCTTGGGGATTCACTGAGTCAGGAAATCATCTGCATAACGATTCCCCAGGGTTAGAGTATTTACATTTATATCATCTCTGAGAATGATCTCATTCTACCATTGTACCTGGGGTAACATGTGACTGAGAGGGTGTGACTGGGTGTTGTTGAGTGGCATGTGACTATGGGGAGTGGCCAGAGTATCTGTGAGCATTACCAACTAACCTGTATAAAGGGGATGTGCCTCACTAGTACTCGACTTCGCATTCCGGCGAAGACTGTCAAAGGGGGTCACCTACCTTGTACAAGCTTTAATAAACTTTAACTGTTTGCAGAAGTTGGTGTGTAGGAATTGCATCTCGTGTGCGAAACCTCAATACAGGTGGTGGAAATGATTCAGAGATGCCGTCAAAGTATCCATGACAAATTCAAATATCCTCATCAGCTCATGAGTCCCTGGCTTGTGACTGACAGAATGCAGGTGACTGGTTTGAGATGGCACCAAATAAAGAGAGATTTTGTTGGGAACGCAAAGGCAGAGCTGAGGCATTAAACAGAAATGTACAAACTTAAAAACACTCCAAGTATCAGCCGCCCTGCATGTGACCAAGTCTGCAAACCAACCAGTAGACTTAGCTGCCACCTCAAACACAATAAACCTGGAATGGTAGCAAGTTAACCTCAATCCGGAGGGATTGCCCAAGAAGAGGAGGCTAATAGAAATATACATCTTATATGAATATTAGATCAATATATCTTAAAAGCAAAGTATGAGCATCAATTTATTACAAAATTTTGGATTATACTAAACGAATAAATTAATTCCTTGAAAATTCAATTCGAGCACTGGATAAACCAACTTGAACTCAACAGCAGCCACATCCTCATAAATACACCCAAATCTTTAGAATGATACTCAAAATAATTATAAACAAAAACAGAAATTGCTGTAAAATCTCAGCAGGTCTGGTAGCATCTGTAGAGAGAACTGAGTGTTAATATTCTGGGTCCAGTGGATCTGAAATGTTAAGTCTGATTTCTCTATACAGATGCTGCCAGAGCTGCTGAGATTTTTCAGCAATTTCTGTTTTTGCTTCAGATTTTCAGTATGCACAGTTCTTTCTTTTTTATCCTTCAAAATAATTACTTGGTCAAAGAACTGCAACATTCCTGCTGCTCACTAATTGACTGCACACAACTACAGAATAGAAAATTCCTTATTTGCACTAACTTTGTTCTTAGGAGAACTGAAGAACTACTCAATAATCCATACTTCTTTTGATCACAATTTCACAAGGATACAAATAGCTAGACATGAAATATTCACTGCATTTTACATTTATATGGATTACAAACAATTCTAAGTCATTGATCAAATTTTTGTTTAAAACTGCTCAAATGGAGTTTCATTCAAGTCTTATTTGAAACAAGAAGAAATGAGCAAAGTATTTTTGCTAAAATGGTAAACTGTAAAACTCTCAACATTGCACAATATTTAGAAGTCAACACCATCATTATAGAACAAGAGACTGTCATTCAGCCCATCATTGCCTGCTGACTCCCCATCCTCCACAGCAATCCAGTCAATCCCACTTGACCCATTCAATTTCTGCAGCACTGCAAGTTTATTTTCGTTTGAAATTATTGACTGTTTCCACTTCTACCATCCTCATGGACAGCAGCTTCTAGGTCATTACAACTCTGAGGAAGAAACCTTTTACACAATCACTAAAAGAAACTTCCAATGTTTAACCCAGGCTACACCAATGATTGTTTCTATAATAACAAGTTCATCTCCATAATTACACAATTGGAATTTAATCATTAAAATTATACTAATTTGTCAAAATTAGTAGCAATGGAATACCCAAGTATTCCATTCCATATTTTCCACCCTCAGGAACAATTTGGAAGAATTACAGTTTAAGGGGCTGCATGGGCTATTCTTGTTCAGATGGTATAGTGTATTAATGCATATTTAAATTTTTGTAAAGATCAATAACAAAAATTACTGCTGGTTAAAGTATTTTGACTCCCTTCTAGTGGAAATTTGGCATGGGAATTTGAAGAGCTACAGCAATAAAGTAGTGGCATGGATTGATTGGATTACATTTCCAATGAACCATGAGACCATAGACCATAAGACGCAAAAGTAGGAAGTATGCCATTGAGTCAAGTGTGTCTGTTCCATCTTTCAATGACATCATAACTGATCAGATAAGCCTTCATGGTACTTTGCTGCTTTTTCCCGATAAGCTTTGATTCCCTTGCTGATCCAAAATCTCCATCAGCCTGGAGTATGCTAAATGCCAAAGCCTAAATAGCCTTCTGTAGCAAATATTCCACAGATTCACTACCCTCAGAGAAGAAATTCTTCATCTCTGTTCTAAAATGGGTGACCCCCGAATCTGAGATTATGACCTGTGTTCCTAGTATCTCTCACAAAGGGAAACAACCTTGTCACATCTACCCTTCACAGGTCCCATACAAATCTTCTATGTTTCAATAAGCCTCTGATTCTTCTATACTGCAATGAGTATAGGGCCAATCTATTCAACCTCTCCTTATAATGCAATATTCAATGACTCCTTCTTCCACCAAGCTCTAAGGAAAAGAAATCTCATCTTCAATGTTTAAGTCTTCAGTGTTAAACTGTAACTCCTTAGTTCTAGTCTCTCCCACAAAGGAAACATTCTCTCAGCATCCAACCCATCAAGTTCTCACAGGATCTTATGTTTCAAGAATATCATTTCTCATTCTTTCTAAACCGTTACAGGGCTTGCCTGTTGAACCTTTCCTCAGAGCAGGAATCAGTAAAGCAAACCTTTTCTGTACTGATTCTGGTGTAAATATGTCCTTGCTTAAAAAAAAACTAAAATTGTGCACAGTATTCCTTAAATGGTCCCACTAATGCCCTGCACAACTGTAACAAAGCACCTCAATCCCCTTGCAACATCATATTTACCTTCGTAATCATTTGCTGCACTTGCATACTACTTTTTGTGATTTGCCAGAACACCCAGATCTCTTTGTAATCTTCATGATTCCAAACACTGTTCCAATAAATAACCTTCTATATTCTGAGAAAAAACAACTTATCTCCATTTCTCACATAGGACGGCACGGTGGCTCAGTGGTTAGCACTGCTGCTTCACCCAGTACCAGGGACCCAGGTTCGATTCCAGTCTTGGGTGACTGTCTGTATGGGGTTTGCACATTCTCCTCTCGTCTGTGTGGGTTTGCTCTGGGTAGGAAGAGTAGAGGAGTAGATGAGACCCAGGGAGATTGTGAGAAAGGACATCAATCTAAGACTGATGTGGTTGGGAAAAGCAGCAAGTGAAACAGTCAGGGCAGGCAGGAACATAGCAGAGAACGAGGCAGAACTGATTTATTAAACTGCATTCATGTCAAGCAAGAGGGTTAACAGGTAAGGGAGATGAACTCAGGGCATGATTGGGAACATGGGATTGGGATATCACAGCAAGTACGGAGACATGGCTCAGAGATGGACAGAACTGACAAATTAATGTTCCAGGGAAAAATGCTCTCGGAAGCATAGAAAGGAGCAAGACAGGGTGGAGACTAGCATTTTTGAGAAGGAATAATACTGTGTTACAGCTGAACTTCAGGAGAACATTCCTGGGAAGGTGTTTGGGTGAAACTGAGAAATAAGAAAGGGATCATCACTTTATTGAGATTGCACTATAGAATCCTTCAGTAGTCAGTGGGAAATTGAGAATCAAATTTCTAAGATCTCAGTTATCAGTAAGAATAAGAAGCAGTAATATTAAGGGATTTTAACTTTCCAAACACAGACTGGGACTACTATTGTGTTAAGGGCTTGGATGGGGAGGAATTTGTTAAGTATGCACAAGAAAACGTTCTGATTCAGTAAGTGGATATACCTACTAGATAAGGTGCAAAATTTGACCTAATCTTGGGAAAAGGTTAAAAATCACACAATACCAGATTTACTTGGAAGCACTGACATCTGGAGTGTTGCTCAAAAAGCTAGTACTTCCAAATAAATCTGTTGGACTATAACCTGATGTTGAGTGATTTTTAACTTTGCCCACACCAGTCCAACACCAGTACCGCCTAACCTTGAGAAGTAAGGCAGGAAAGGTGACTGAGGTGTCAGTGGGGGAGCACTTTGGGGTCAGTCATCATAAATCCATTCGTTTTAAAATACTGATGGAAAAGGATAGACCAGATCGAAAAGTTAAAATTCTAAATTGAGGAAGACCAATTTTGACGGTATTAGGTAAGAACTTCCAAAGTTGATTGGGGGTGGATATTCACAGATAAAGGGACTGGAAAATGGGAAGCCTCCAAAAATGAGATAACGAGAGTCCGCAGACAGAATGTTCCTGTTAGGATGAAGGGCAAGGCTGATAGGTATAGGGAATGCTGGATGAAGAGGCAAGTTGAGGTTTTGGTTAAGAAAAAGAAGAAAGCATGTGTCAGGTATAGGCAGCAGGGATCAGTGAATTCCATAGAACAGTATAATGGCAGCAGGAGTATACTTAAGAGGGAAGTCAGGAGGGCAAAAAAGGGGACATGAGATGGCTTTCAGAAACAGGGTTAAGGAGAAACCAAAGGGATTCTACAAATATATCCAGGACAAAAGGGTAACTAGGGAAGAGAATGGGGCCGCTTAAACATCAGCAAGGCTGCCTATGTGTGGAACTGCAGATGCTGGAGGAAATACTAAACAAGTATTTTCCATCAGTGCTTACTATGGAGAAGGATATAGGCGATAGAAAACTTGGGGAAATAAACAGCAACATCTTGAAAAATGTCCATATTACAGAGGTGGTGGTGCCAGATGTCTTGAAATGCATAAAGGTGGATAAATCCCCAGAACCTGATCAGATGTACCCTGAAACTCTGTGGGAAGCGATTGCTGGGCCCCTTGCTGAGATACTTGTATCATTGGTAGTCACAGGTGAGGTGCCAGAAGATCAGAAGTTGGCTAGCGTAATGTCATTATTTAAGAAAGGTGGTAGGGAAGAGCCAGGGAACTGTAGACCGGTGAGCCTGACGTCTGTGGTCGGTAAGCTGCTTGAGGGGTTTCTGAGTGACAGGATTTGTATGTATTTGGAAAGGCAAGGACTGATATGGGATAGTCAACATGGCTTTGTGCATGGGAAGTCATGTCTCACGAACTTGATTGAGTTTTTTGAAGTAACAAAGAGAATTGATGAAGACAGAGCAGTGAACATGATCTATATGGAGACAGTGAGGTCTATTGATTTCAACCTTACTATGACGCCTCTTCCAAGGATGCCTATCGTGAAGGGGTTCTCCTCCTCTCTCTACAAAGATCTCAGTGAGTCCCTCTCTCTTTGTACTCCCCAAGTCCTCTCCTCTGCTCTGAAGCTCTTCAGCCACGTCATCAAGCAGACTCATCTTCCTTCGTACCTGCCTACGGAACAGTCTGATTCCAAAGGTAATCCGGACCACATTCAGACCAACCCAGTTTGGACCTGAACAGGATACCCAGTACACATTACAAATCCAAAACCTTCAATGATTCTCTTTCCAGATCCTCCCTCATTCCTGATGAAGGGCTCCAGCCTGAAACGTCGATTTTCCTGCTCCTCAGATGCTGCCTGACCCGCTGTGCTTCTCCAACAACACACTCTCAACTATGATCTATATGGACTTCAGTAAGGTGTTTATCAAGTTCCCACATAGTAGAATGGTTAGCAAGGTTAGGTCACATGGAATACAGGGAGAACTTGCCATTTGGAATCAGAACTGGCTCAAAGGTAGAAGACAGAGGGTGGTGGCGGATGGTTGCCTTTCAGACTGGTGGCCTGTGACTACCTGTGTGCCTCAAGGATGGGTACTGGGTCCACTGCTTTTTGTCATTTACATAAATAAAGTTGGATGTGAACATAGGAGGTATAATTACTAAGTTTGCAGATAACACCAAAATTGGAGATGTAGTGGATAAGGTTACCCTCAGAGTACAATGGGATCTTGATCAGATGGAGCAAAACAGGACTTATACACTTAAAGGCAAGGTCCTGGGGAGTGTTGCTGAATGAAGTGACCTTGGAGTGCAGGTTCATGGTTCCTGAAAGTGGAATCCCAGGATAGTGAAGGTGACCTTTAGTATGCTTTCCTTTAATAGTCAGAGCATTGAGTACAAGTAATATAGCACCTGTACACGACACTGGTTAAGCCACTTTTGGAATACTGCATTTAATTCTGGTCTCTCTGTGATAGGAAGGATGTTGTGAAACTGAAATGGTTCAGAAAAGATTTACAAGGATGTTGCCAGGGTTGGCAGGTTTGAGCTATAGGGAGAGGCTGATTGGTTGGGGCTATTGTCCCTGGAGCATCAGAGGTTGAGGGGTAACCTTATAGAGGTTTATAAAATCATAAGGAGCATGGATAGAGTGAATTGCCAAGATCTTTTATTTGGGTTGAGGGAGTCCAAAATGAGAGGGCACAGGTTTAGGATGAGAGAACAAATATTTAAAAGGGACCCGAGGGGCAACCTTTTCACGCAGAGGATGGTCTGTGTACAAAATTAGCTGTCAGATGAAGTGGTGGAGGCTAGTACAATTACAACATTTAGAAGGGATCTCACTGGGTTTATGAATAGGAACGGTTTACCAGGATGTGGATCAAATGTTGGCAAATGGGATCAGATTAATTTAGGATATCTGGTCAGCATGGAGGAGTTGGATCGAAGGGTCTGTTTCCATGCTGTCGAGCTCTATGACTCTACCAGTGTAAACCTGGTACAAATCCTAGTCTATGCCTTTAGCTATTCCAAGAGAGCAACTATACTTATTTCCTCAGCATGTTTAGAGGCAGAGGGAAGAAAGGACTTGAGTTTATATTTGCTCAAAAACTTCTACAAGTTTTGCACAGAACAGGAGCTGGCTACAGTGTCAAACAGCTTGTCAGCATTCACTGTGCAGGCCTGAAAAAAGACGACTTACAAAAAGTACTGGAAGACTGCCAGCACCCATGGCACCAGGCCTCGATAGGAATCAGTGGCTTAATGCAGAGAAATGAGAAATATAGGGAAACAACACTTTGAATTGACTTAAGTTTTGGCATGAGTTTTAAAATCTAAATGAAAAACAAGCTGGTTTTGAAACTCCTGTGTATACTCTTGTAAAGCCAAAATGCAGACTGAAACTGTAGTAACCTATAAATAATTGTCAATGGGATAGTCAACACGGCTTTGTGCATGGGAAATCATGTCTCACTAACTTGATTGAGTTTTTTGAAGTAACAAAGAGAATTGATGAAGGCAGAGCAGTGAATATGATCTATATGGAGACAGTGAGGTCTATTGATTTCAACCTTACTATGAAGCCTCTTCCAAGGATGCCTATCTTGAAGGGGTTCTCCTCCTCTCTCTGCAAAGATCTCAGTGAGTCCCTCTCTCTTTGTACTACCCAAGTCCTCTCCTCTGCTCTGAAGCTCTTCAGCCACGTCGTCAAGCAGACTCATCTCCTCCCTTAGTACCTGCCTACGGAACAGTCTGATTCCATATGGAATCCGGACCGCATTCAGACCAACCCAGTTTGGACCTGAACAGGATACCCAATACATATTACAAATCCAAAACCTTCAACAATGATTCTCCCCCTCCCCCCCACCAACATTTATTCATCATTGCTCACAGAGTGGTTTCCTTCCTCCAGAAGGGTCTACCTTTGGCCAACACATCTTGAAGAATTTATTTTTAAACTGTGGTGGTGCGGTCGCAGGCTGGACAAGAAGTTGATCTCGCCCAATATTTAGGACAAAACACATGCTGTACAGTCAGAGATGCCACCTTTTGGATGAGATGTTAAACTAAAGCCCTGTATATCTAAAAATAAACATAAACTAACTCTATTCAAAAGAAGATGATGGACATTCTTCCAGCCTTCTTCACCTAAAACAGGTCTGAGAGATCTTGCTAAAGACAAGCTGGCTGCCACATCCTCACAAAAAGGCTTCAATTATGAAGTTGCTTGCAACAGCACGAGACTGTGGAAGGTTCTATATAAAAACATCTTCAGGCTCTTGTGACAGAGGCTCCTGCTTTGGAGCTGGAAGGCCCAGGTTCAAGTCTGACCTGTTTTCAAGATGTGTTATAATAAAGTGGAGCAGGTTGTTTAAAATAAACCTTTTTTCTTGACCCCAACATCAAAAATGAACTTTCCATTGCGCCAATATTCCTTTTCCAATTTCCCAAAGTAGCCATCTTTACAAGAGCTCTAATAGCAGTGATAAATTAACAGTTTATGGTCAATAAAACTTGATAGATGATGCAGAGACATTTCAGGTACAGGCAATTCTCCTGTAATGCTGAAGCTGTGTTCCAGCGAAACCTCGCTGAATAGAAAATCACTTAATAATGGAGCCTGTGGGAAAACTGGAGTTGGGGGCAGACCAGCAAAAAACACTCACTATTGCTCAAAAATCAATCAAAACTTCGAACACTAAGTATAGTATAGCCTGAATGAAGGTTGAAATCGTATTTATTAACAAAAGTAAATTTAACACAGTACATTTTAAACATGTAAGAAAGCTGCTCTCT
This sequence comes from Chiloscyllium plagiosum, assembly GCF_004010195.1. NCBI lineage: Eukaryota > Metazoa > Chordata > Chondrichthyes > Orectolobiformes > Hemiscylliidae > Chiloscyllium > Chiloscyllium plagiosum. Next base: position 96,896,293 of record NC_057710.1, on the reverse strand, counting down.
GTATAGTACCTCTCAGAAAGCTGCTCTGTCCACAGCTGACATGAGCACATGTGCAGCACAGCATGAAGACATTCGCAGACATCACGCATACACAGAACAGCACAGAGACCGGTACTGACATCGCACATGCACAGAACAGCGGAGACTTCAGCACGGACATCGGCGTATGCGCTGAACAGTACAAACACTGGCATTGGCGTTGTGTATACATGGATACTGGCACTTGCACAGAACGGTTAAAACATCGGTGCATGCACAAAATGCACGAAGATTTCACTACGCATGCACAAAACGAAGCGCACAAACTGATCCCTGCTGCAATTGTGCTATTGCCAACTGAGGTAAACATTCTCCAAAATAGCATTCCCCAACTCTTCAGCAATATTATAGCCAAGTCACATTTTAGATTAGATTAGATTAGATTACTTACAGTGTGGAAACAGGCCCTTCGGCCCAACAAGTCCACACCGCCCCGCCGAAGCGCAACCCACCCATACCCCCTACATTTACCCTTTACCTAACACTACAGGCAATTTAGCATGGCCAATTTACCTGACCTGCACATCTTTGGACTGTGGGAGGAAACCGGAGCACCCGGAGGAAACCCACGCAGACACGGGGAGAATGTGCAAACTCCACACAGTCAGTCGCCTGAGGCGGGAATTGAACCCAGGTCTCTGGAGCTGTGAGGCAGCAGTGCTAACCACTGTGCCACCATGCCGCCCCTGTATAGAGAATCCTTACAACTACTGCAAGAACAGAAAACAAGTCTTAAATCAAACTTAAAACAAAAGTCATCAAAATAATGCTGCACGTTTGGCCACCAGGTATTGTACAAAAGTCACTTTATTGATTATTTTCCTTGCAGAACTAAAACTCAAAACTGGGAAGAAGACAAAATGTATCTACAGAAAATATTTAATATTCCAATGGCATTTTTGCATGTTACAGTAACTCTTACTTCAATATCTGTTAAAGTCTCACTCCAAGGAAACACAAAACCTTTCCTGCTGTCAACTAAACAACTGCCCTTCTGGTTACATGAATATTCCACAGTTCACAATAATATTTTATTATATTCAGGGCAGAAGCAAACAATAAACAAACAATCACAATTATAAAGCACCTTTTTATGTTCTCAAAATCTACGAAGTGTTTCACAGCTTGTGCACAGCAACATTTCAGAAAGAGCAATGAAATAAGTGACCAGTTGATCTAGTTTAGTCGCAATGAGTTAGGGTTAAAGCATGAGAAGAACGCCTCCTCTTCCTCAAACAAGGGCCACACTTTTTATTATATTCACTTGCAGGTCACACATAGACAGGATCGTTAAAAAGGCCTTTGGCACGTTCGCCTATATTGTCCAGTCCTTTCAGTTAGGACGTTATGTTGAGGTTTTGAGGACATTGGTGAGGCCTCTTCTGGAATACTGTGTCCAATTCTGGTCACCCAGTTATAGGAACGGTGTTATCAACTTGGAGAAGATTCAGAAGAGATTTACCAGGATGTTGCCGGCAATGGAAGATTTGAGTTATAAAGAAAGGCTGGATCAGGTGGGACTTTTTCACTGGAGCATAGGAGGTTTAGAGGCAAACAAAATAATGAGGTATAGATAGAATTAATGGTAGCTCTCTTTCCCTAAGATGGGGAATTTCAAGCCAAGTGGGCACATATTTAAGGTGAGAGGAGAGAGATTTTAAAAAGACATAAGAGTCATAGAATCATCGAGATGCACAGCATGGAATCACACCCTTCAGTCCAACTCGTCCATGTCGACCAGATATCCCAACCCAATGTAGTACCATCTGCCAGCACTTGGCCCATATCCCTCCAAACCCTTCCTATTCATATACCCATCCAGATGCCTTTTAAATGTTGCAATTGTACTCGCCTCCACCACTTCCTCTGGCAGCTCATTCCATACACATACCACCCTGTGTGAAAAAGTTGTCCCTTTGGTCTCTTTCATATCTTTCCCCTCTCACCCTCAACCTATGCCCTCTAGTTCTGGACTCCCTCACACCAGGGAAAAGACTTTGTCTATTTATCCTATCCATGCTCATGATTTTACAAACCTCTATAAGGTCACTCCTCAGCCTCTGATGCTCCAGGGAAAACAGCCCGAGCCGATTCAACCTCTCCCTATAGCTCAAATCCTCCAACCCTGGCAACATCCTTGTAAATCTTTTCTGAACCCTTTCAAGTTTCACAACATCCTTCTGATAGGAAGGAGACCAGAATTGCACACAATTTTCCAAAAGTAGCCTCACCAACATTCTGGAGAAAGTGAGGACTGCAGATGCTGGAGATCAGAGCTGAAAATGTGTTGCTGGAAAAGCGTAGCAGGTCAGGCAGCATTCAAGGAACAGGAGAATCGACGTTTTGGGCATTCCTGAAGAAGGGCTTATGCCTGAAACGTCGATTCTCCTGTTCCTTGGATGCTGCCTGACCTGCTGCGCTTTTCCAGCAACACATTTTCAGCTCTAACCAACATTCTGTACAACCCCTACATGACCTCCTAACTCCACTTTCAAGGAGCTATGAACATGCACTCCAAGGTCTCTTTGTTCAACAACACTCCCTATGACCTTACCATTAAGTGTATAAGTCCTGCTAAGATTTGCTTTCCCAAAATGCAGCACCTCTCATTTATCTAAATTAAACTCCTTCTGCCACTCCTCAGCCCATTGGCCCATCTGATCAAGATCGTGTTGTAAACTGAGATAACCTTCTTCGCTGTCCACTTCACCTCCAATTTTGGTGTCATCTGCAAACTTACTAACTGTACCTCTTACGCTCACATCCAAATCATTTATATAAATGACGAAAAGTAGTGTACCCAGCAACAATCCTTGTGGCACTCTGCTGGTCATAGGCTTCCAGTCTGAAAAACAACCCTCCACCACAACCCTCTGTCTTCTATCTTTGAGCCAGTTTTGTATCCAAATAGTGAGTTCTCCCTGTATTCCATGAGATCTAACCTTAATCACCAGTCTCCCACGGGGAAACCTTGCAGAACGCCTTACTGAAGTCCAAATAGATCACGACTATCGCTCGATTGTGTTAGGGGACTCTCTAGTCCGAGGTACGGACAGACATTTCTGTGGCCAGCAGCAAAAAAATCAGAATGGTATGTTGCTTCCCTGGTGCCAGGATCAAGGATGCCTCAGGGAGAGTGCAGAATGTCCTCAAGGGGGAGTGGGCCAGCAAGAGGTCATTGTACACATTTGAACCAACAACATAGGAAGGAAAAAGGTTGAGATTCTGAAGGGAGATTACAAAGAATTAGGCAGGAATTTAAAAAGAGGTCCTCGAGAGTAGTAATACAGAGGTACCTTGATTAACCGAATACCAATTATCCGAAAGAGATCTCAAGGTCCCGATGGGAACATTATATCAAAGACATGTTTCTAACAGTCATTGCGTCTTTTGTTTACAGCGATTAAACAGGCACCATCTCCAACTGACTGTCTGCCCGCCCTTTCTCTCTCCCCACACTTTCCCTGGAGTTCTACACGGGCATGTACCCTAAACCCCTCTTCCCCAGATAATGTCTCAAACACTGTCCTGTATAGGGTAAAGGTCGAACCTGTCAAAAAGTTGCAGTAAAACGTTGTGTGGGGGGCTGTTGCTGCGTGTGTGCGCACTATTTGGAGACATACCCCCACAAAGGCAACTGCAGCAGTCTTATTGTTGGGGCAGGTGTGCACGGGGGCTTGGGGGGTGTTAGGGGCGAGGCCTCACGCGCTGTGTGTTGCTGTGAGTGTGCTGAACTGGCAGCAGACTTTAAAAACTCCTAGCCTCAGAGGAAAGACATTTAATCGATTAACTGATTATCCGAACAAAATAGTGCGTGCCCATCATGTTCGGATAATCGAGGCTCCCCTGTATCTGGATTACCCCCGGTGCTACGAGCCAGTGAGGGCAGGAATAGGAGGATATAGCAGATGATTGCATGGCTGAGGAGCTGGTGTACGGGAGAAAGAGTCACATTTTTGGATCACTGGAAGCTGTTTTGGGGTAGAAGAGACGTGTACAAGGAAGACAATTGCATCTTAAATTGAAAAGGGACTAATATACTGGCAGAGCTGCTCAGGATGATCTAAGCTAGTAAGCCTTGCGGGGGGGGGGGGGGTGACACCCCAGGATAGTGAGGAAAGAGATCATTCTGAGACAGCTACAGTTGAGAACAAAGGTGAGTCAACAGTTAGGGCAGGCAGAGAAAAAGCAGAAAACAAGGTAGGACTGATAAATTAAACTTGCATTTATTTCAATGCAAGAGGCCTAAGAAGGAAGGCAAATGAACTCAGGACAAGGTGAGGAACATGGGACAGGGATATCATAGCAATTACAGAAACATGGCTCAGGGATGGGCAGGACTGGCAGCTGAATGTTCCAGGATACAAATGCTACAGGAAGGATAGAAAGGGAGGCATAAGAAGAGGGGTGTGGCATTTTTGATAAGGGATAGCATTACAGACATACTGAGGGAGGATATTCCTAGAAATACATCCAGGGAAGTTGTTTGGGTGGAACTGAGAAATAAGAAAGGGATGATCACCTTACTGGGATTGCACTATAGACCCCCTAGAAGTCAGCAGGAAATTGAGAAACAAATTTGTAAGGAAATCTCAGTTATCTGTGAGAAGAATCAGGTGGTTATGGTCGGGGATTTTAACTTTCCAAACATAGACTGGGATTTCCATAGTGTTAAGGGTTTAGATGGAGAGGAATTTGTTAAATGTGTACAAGTAAATTTTCAGATCCAGTATGTACCCACTAGAGAAGGTGCAAAACTTGATCTACTCTTGGGGAAATAAGGCAGGGCAGGTGACTGAGGTGTCAGTGGGGGAGCACTTTATTGTATACCTGTGTGGAATATTTATTTTTTACACAGCTGTTATTGAACTATTAGGAACAATAATCCCAGAATATATCCTAATGTGAATTTCACACACGTACTAAGAAACAAGAAAAACACTCCCAAATTATCACTGGTGAAACAAATCTAAGAAAGAAAGAAAGAAGTCCATATATATCCCTGATTAATTCTAAAAACTCTCTCAGTCCGGATTTTGCTGCTAATAGAAAGAGAACTGAAAACATTGCAAAAGCATAAATATGCAAGATGTGCATTAAAACAAAGCAGAAGAGCTACTTATTTCAAACATTAGTACATAATGGAAATCTTTATCTTTTATTGATAGAAACTAATGATGAACAAGTGTACATTGCATTATATTTAAGTAATTCTATTAGTTTTAAAATAGTGATCTAAAAGTTGAAGTTCTAAATTGGAGGAAGGCCAATTTTGACAGTATTAGGCAAAGCTGATTGGGGGCAGATATTCACAGGTAAAGGGACGGCTGGAAAATGGGAAGCCTTCAGAAATGAGATAATGAGAGTCCAGAGAAAGGAGACCCCTGAAAGGAAAGGTTGGTATGTATAGGGAATGCTGGATGACTAAAGAAATTCTGAGGTTGGTTAAGGAAAAGAAGGAAGCATATGTCTGTATAGACAGGATAGATTGAGTGAACCCTAAGACGAGTATAACGGCAGTAGGAATATACTTGAGAGAAATCAGGAGGGCAAAAATGGGACATGAATAGAGTTAAGGAGAATCCAAAGGGTTTTTACAAGTACATTAAGGACAAAAGAGAACAGGGCCCCTCAAAGATCAGCAAGGCGGCCTTTGTGTGGAGCTCAGGAGATGGGGCAGATATTAAACGAGTATTTTGCATCAGTGTTTTTTTTAAACACAGAGATGGCTAGCATGTGGAATGAACATAGAACATAGAAGAATACAGCGCAGTACAGGCCCTTCGGCCCTCGATGTTGCGCCGATCCAAGCCCACCTAACCTACACTAGCCCACTATCCTCCATATGCCTATCCAATGCCCGCTTAAATGCCCATAAAGAGGGAGAGTCCACCACTGCAACTGGCAGGGCATTCCATGAACTCACGACGCGCTGAGTAAAGAACC
>NC_057710.1:96882343-96887887 GCF_004010195.1 Chiloscyllium plagiosum | reverse complement strand
AAACACTGACCCATCTAATGAACTTGAGCTCTAGCTTTCCCAATCAATATCAGGAAAGTTAAAGCCCCCATAACAACCATCTTATTACTTTCACTCTTCTCTTGAATCATCCTCGCAATCCTTTCTTCTACGTTTCTCGGACTATTTGGAGGCCTGTAAAAAACTCCTAACAGGGTGAGCTCACCTTTCCTATTCCTAACCTCAGCCCAAACTACCTCAGATAGCGAGTCTTCATCCATCGTCCTTTCCATAGCTGTAATACTATCTTTGACAAACAATGCCACACCTCCCCCTCTTTTACCCCCACCTCTGACCCTACTAAAACATTTAAACCCTGGGACCTGCAACAGCCAATCCTGTCCCAATGAACTTCCTTAGGAAGTGATGGATGCAGTACAATTACAATGTTTCAAAAGCATTTGGAAAGATACAGAATAGGAATGGTTTGGAGCCATATGGGCTAGGAGCAGGCAGGTGGGACTAGATCAGTTTAGGATTATGTTCAACATGGATTGGTTGGACTGAAGCGTCTGTTTCCGTGCTAATGACTCTATGAGGCTTCAGATTACCATTACAAATAAAAGACAGTTATTTTAATGTGAGTATAGGAATTGGGCATAATGTTGTGGCTGAGCAGGACATTGGTTAGGCCATTTTTAAAATACTGCATTCAATTCGGGTCTCCCTGCTTTAAGAAAGATGTTGTGAAACTTGAAAAGTACAAAAACGATTGACAAAGATATTGCCGGCTTTGAGCTATAGGGGGAGGCTCAATTGGTTGGAGTTATTTTCCCTGGAGGGTCGGAGGCTGAGGGGTGAGTTTACAGAGGTTTACAAAATCATGAAGGACATGGATATGGTGAATAACCAAGGTCTTTTCTTGTCAGGGTAGATGAGTCCAAACGTAGAGGGCATAGATTTAAAGGTGAGAGGACAAAAGATTTGAAAGGGACCCAATGGGCAACTTTTTCATGCAGAGGGTGGTTTGTGTATGGAAGTTACCAGAGGAAGTGGAGGAGGCTGGTACAATTACAACATTTAAAAAGCATCTGGATGGGTATATGAATAGGAAGATTTTAGAGGAATATTGGCCAAATGCTGGCAAATGCTACTGGATTAATTTAGGATATCTGGTCAGCATGCACGCGATGGACCATGCAATACAACTCTACGACTCTATTTCAACAAGTAGCATTCTCCCAAAAGTACAATGAAACACCAGCTGTATGAACATTTTCAGATCCTACAGTACATTTTGAACCTGCAACTTTCTGGTTCGAAAAGGTACAATGCTAAGTAAATACTTTTTAACCAAAATCTGCAGTTCAAATTTGCTATGCATTTTACAATAACATGCACAACATTTACTGCGGAAAGTTCACTAGACAAATTATACCTAATTACTTGACATGTCAGAAAAAGGAATGTAATTTCATGCCTGTAAACATTTTATAAGGTTAAATTAGATCAAACCCCATTCTTAAAAGTTCTAAAGAACACAGGCCCAATTTCCATAAACACTTCTCAACACACAATCCCATCATCCCAGGGATTAGTCTGGTGAGCCTCCATTGTATTCCCTTTAGACAAGTTTATCTTTTAATTAAGGAATTCAAAACTGGCCACAATATTCCAGATGCAGTCTCACCAAAGTTGTATACAATTTCAGAAGTCATCGTTACATCTGCACTTAAATTTATTTGTGATGAAGACCAACATATCATTTGTCTTCCTTATTGATGACTACATCGGTATACTAACTTTCAGTGACTCATGAACAAGGATATCCAGGTACCTCTGAACATCAACATCTTCCAAACACTCGCCATTTAAGAAATATTCCTGTTTGTGTTTACCAAGATGAATATCTTCACACTTACATTATTTCTCATCTGCCATGTATTAATCCATTCACTTAGCCTTTCAAAGTCCACTTCAAACCTCCTTGTACTGTCCACATATTTTGCAAGCCCACTTAGTTTAGTGTCAATAACAAACTTAGAAATATAATTGGTCCCCAAATCCAAATCGTTTATCTAAAGTGTACTATGGTCCTAGCAACACCACTCTGAGCATGATGTACTTACTTTTCATCTCTCCTTTTTGACTGTTAAGCAAAACTCAATCAACACTAATATATTACCCCCAATCGCATGTACACTCAGTTTCTTTACAAACCTTCCTGTGGAATCTTATTATGGGGCATTTGAAAATTCAAATATCACATGCAACAGTAGCCACAGAAAGTACTACAGGTTGTTTTGCTATAATACACATTGCGTCAGTGTGAATTGGTTATAAAGCGATTGACAAATTGTGGATGTTGTTTGGATAACGCAAACATTTTACTGAACGGGTATAGCAATCTTCTACAACGAGATTTTTCTGTAGCGGTTTTCTGTCGCGCGATTTTCTATAGTGCAAGCTTGCAGAGGAACAGCTGTCGCATTATAGCAGAATGACCTGTCAACGAATGACAAATTTTGTCGAAGGTTTTCGCCTTGCATTCATCAGGACAATTCACAAATACCAAAGTAAAGCAAAAATAACTTATACAGTGCATGAAAGAAGACTGTTGATTGGTTGACAAGTGGACCATAACTGCCATACAGAAAGCATCAGTTAAGTGCCAATTGTTGTTTACATTTTAAATCAGATGTACTGTGATTGATGAAAGCACTACTCTTAGAAATGCACCAGAGAATGGTTGTCTTCCATTCTGTTGAGTTGGAACAATGTGTAAACATATTCTGCCAGTCTACAAAAAACCCAACTTTATTAATAAAGGTAGCTTCCTGAATGCACAAGTGGACCCAACTGACAATCTTAACTTGGTTGCCAGCATAATTCTTCACACATTGAGCATTATTGAACAAATGTTGTCCAACTGCAGAATCAGATCTAAAGTTGGACACCATGTTCTGTATGGACTGGCTGTTTGAGCATGGTCGGCATTTTGCTTTGCGCAAACAGACAAAAAGATATGCTATTTCATATGACTCACATGCCTTTGGTGGTACAACCTACATACTAAACATCATATGCCACATTACTTACGCATGTGATAAGAAGAACGTCTTCTTGGTTTGATAGTAGCATACTGTTAGTGGCACTCATGTTGCTACTGCAGTCGTACGAAACTGCTTGAGATAGCATTTCCCTTTTAGGGTAACCTGAGATGGACTAGGCACTTTCAAGGCCAATGACCAGATTGATTGCATGCTGCCCATTTGTGACTATGCAAAATATACAGTAAGAAAGTTTGAGAGAAGATTTGTAGCTCGGGTGCTCGTTGCTGTGGTTCTGTTCGCCGAGCTGGAAGTTTTTGTTGCAAACGTTTCGTCCCCTGTCAAGGTGACATCCTCAGTGCTTGGCAGCCTCCTGTGAAGCGCTTCTGTGGTGTTTCCTCCGGCATTTATAGTGGCCTGTCCCTGCCGCTTCCGGTTGTCCGACAACCAGAAGCGGCAGGGACAGGCCACTATAAATGCCGGAGGAAACACCACAGAAGCGCTTCACAGGAGGCTGCCAAGCACTGAGGATGTCACCTCGACAGGGGACGAAACGTTTGCAACAAAAACTTCCAGCTCGGCAAACAGAACCACAGCATACAGTAAGAAACCTGATCAGGATAGCCAATTTCCACAGGATGGCTTTGAATCACCTATCAAGCTTGCATAGTAAACCAATGACTCGGATGAGTGCAAGACAAAAATTTCTGACAAAATCAGTTTTCTTTTAATGAAACTCTAGTTCGATACTAGCAAATGACTATTTCCTATAAAACCATTTCTTATAAAACCGGGAACAAACATCATTTGAATGCTAATATCCAACATTGCTATTTTAGGTGCTTCCTCCACTATCACCTATGTAAGAATTGCATCTTATTGTCTACTTCTCGAGTAAAATGTTTTGAGTTGCGGCAGATACAAACTAAACTAGCTAAAAGATTAATCTCAAAGGTAAGGGGGCAGTGCTCGCGAAAGTGGACTGAGGAAGGAGTATAGCAGTAAAAGAAAGTTGAGGAAAAACTACTGACATTTTAAGAAAATCATTCATGGCTCACAGCAAAGATATATCCCAGTGAGAAAGGAGAATTCAATGAAGAGGAATGAGAAGTAAATAGAACAGATGAACATTGTTCACGCTCTGAAGTTGTTGAATTCAATGTCAAGTCCTGAAAGCTGTAAAGTGCCTAAGCAGCAATGAGGCGCTATTCTTCCAGCTCATGTTGAGTTTCGCTAGAAAACCGCAACAAGTCAAGGGGAGAAAAATTATCATGGGAGCAGCCTACCATTCAATTAACCATCTTGCTCCCTTGCTAACATTTCTGTCCTAGTCCTAACGCAGTGTTCCAATAAAGCTCAACGCAAGCACCTAATTTTCCGCTTGGCACATTAAAGTCTTCAAGTGTTCAACAATTTCAGAGTATGAACACTGTCCATCTATTCCACTTATTCCTCTTTCCCCTTTGTCAATAGCATACAAACACAAACCCAGCATCATTTTGCAGGTCCTTTCAGTTCTGAATAGTCATTGAACTTGAAACATTAACTGTTTCTCTGCTCAGATCCAGCCAGACCTGCTGAGTTACGCCAGCGGTTTCTGTTTTCACTTCACACTATCAGTATTTGCATTGTTTTGCTTTTAGTTCAAGACCTTTACTGCCTAATGAGGGCAAAATTCACAGCAGGGTTAGAATGGTTGCAATGCCCTCATGGTGTTGGGATTAAGTATGGAGTTAGAGAACAGTGGAATAGGAGAGGGAAGAATCATCTTGTCTGGTCCACATTGTAACCAACAATATAGGTACAGCTAGGAATCAGTTTGCAGCCAAATTAGTGAAGCTGCTAAGAATGTTTAAGAAACAGGGTTTAAAACCAACCTCAGCAAGTTATGAACTCTGGATTGCTAACTGAACCATATGCAAATACTCATTGAGACAAACAGATGCAAAGAATAAGTACCTGTTTGAAACAATGGCAAGAGATGCAAGGGCTTCAATTCGTAGGGCATTTGCAACAAGTATAGATCAATTTATACAGTTTAGCTGAAGATAGGAGATCATAAGAAAAAGAACTATTAGGTGCTGTGCTGAGGTTCCTAACAATGTGCACAAATGTAGGACAAAGCAAAACAATCAAAAAGGCTTCTAAGATTCGAAGTGGGTGATTTTAACCTTCATACAAAGTAGATAAATCAAATTGGTAAAGGTAGCCTTGCAAACAAGTTCATATAGGGTATTCAGACTAGTGTCTCGAAATGATAGATTGCAGGACCAACTAGAAAGCACTTCCTCCCACTTCCTCCAAACGAAAGGAGTAGCCATGGGCCCCAGCTATGCCTGCCTCTTCGTAGGATATGTGGAACAATCCATCTTCCGCAACTACACTGGCCCCAACCCCCACCTTTTCCTCCGCTACATCGATGACTGTATCGGCGCCGCCTCGTGCTCCGAGGAGGTTGAACAGTTCATCCACTTCACCAACACCTTCCACCCCGACCTCAAATTCACCTGGACAGTCTCAGATTCCTCCCTCCCCT
>NC_057710.1:96847210-96881530 GCF_004010195.1 Chiloscyllium plagiosum | reverse complement strand
GTCTGACCTATCACCCTCACCTTTACCTCTTTCCACCTATCACATTTCCGACGCCCGTCCCCCAAGTCCCTCCTCCCTACCTTTTATCTTAGCCTGCTGGACAAACTTTCCTCATTCCTGAAGAAGGGCTTATGCCCGAAACGTCGATTCTCCTGTTCCCTGGATGCTGCCTGACCTGCTGTGCTTTTCCAGCAACACATTTTCAGCTCTGATCTCCAGCATCTGCAAACCTCACTTTCTCCATTAATAACATAAATAATGGAAGCCCCAAAATACAGATCTTTGAGACACACCACCAGTTGTGTTCTCTCATTTGAGTACCTACCCATAATCCCTACTTTCTGTTCCTTGCCACTCAACCAATTTCTCAGCTATGCCAATAATTTGCCCTATTCTGTGGGTTTCCTACCCGAATTAACAGTTTCTTATATGGGTCTAAATCAAGTCTTCTGGAAACCCATGTTAAGAAACTTCGATAGACATTCCCTGTCCAATATCTTAGTCACTTTTTCAAAAGATTTCACTGCAGTTTACCAGCCATGATCTACCTGTCATGAATCTATGCTAGCTCTGCTTGAATAACTGAAAATTTTCAAGGTCCTCAGTTACCCTGTCCTTGATTATAGACTTCAACAATTTCCCCACCATAGATGTTAGGCTAACTGGTCTGTAGTTCTCTAGTTTTCTTCTTTTGCCCTTCTTAAAAAGTTGAGTGACATTTGAAATTTTCCAATCCAGAAGGATGACTCCTGTATCTCGGGAACTCTGAAAGATTATAGTTAGGGGATCTACAACATGCTCCCTACTTCCTTTAACACACTTGAATGGAAAGTGTCAGATACCAGGAATTTGTCACTCTTTAATTCAATCATGTAAAACCTTGCTAATGAGGAAACCGTTAATCTTATTCAGTGCCTGCCGTCAATCCACTATTAATTTCCTTGAGACTTCCAGCAAGCTATTCCCTTTCCTATTGTAAATATTGAAGCAAACTAATTACTCAATAATGTCTGCAATTTCCCCATGATCATTGACAATATCTCCACTTGCAGTCTTCAGCAGGTCAACATTACTCCTAACCACATGTTTTACCTTCATCAAACTGCTTCTTATTGATTTCAATGTCTTTTACTGGTTTAATTTTATAATCCTTTTTCGTAGATCTTTTAAGCAAAATTCTGGTCCTTTACAGGTCTTTGTATCTTTCCTTTTCAGCAGGATCTGTGCCTTTTTGTTTGAATGTTCATAAGCCTTTTTATCTCATTTTGTTTTCCCTTATAGCTTTAGCTTATAGTCATGGCTTTTTTTTCTGTTAAGTGGATTGGAGAGTGTCCTTCACAGGGGTATTAACTGGTTTCGTATGGTGTTAAATGTTTCTTCATACAGATGTTTCACCCATTAGCAGATATTCGTGGACTGTCTGTCTCATTAAAGTTAGTCTTCATGATTCATACTTTTCACTTTCAAACATGATCTTGAATTCAATCCTGATTATTGCAGGTTCCAGGATTTAGATGTTTCAGTAAGAACAGAGAAAATGGTAAAAGAGGGGGTAGTTTGGCACTGTTGGTCAAGGACAGTATTATGGTTGCAAAAAAGGACGTTTGAGGACACGTCTACTGAGGTAGTTTGGGCTGAGATTAGAAACAGGAAAGGAGAGGTTACCCTGTTGGGAGTTTTCTATAGGCCTCCAGATAGTTCCAGAGATGTAGAGGATAGGATAGCAAAGATGATCCTCAATAAGAGCGAGTGTAACAGGGTAGTTGTTATGGGGGACTTTAACTTTCCAAGTATTGACTGGGAATACTATAGTGCAAGTACTTTAGATGGGTCAGCTGTTGTCCAATGTGTGCAGGAGCATTTCCTGACCCAGTATGTAGACAGACCAACAAGGGGCAAAGCCACATTAGATTTGGTAGTGGGTAATGAACCCAGCCAAACGTTAGATTTGGAGGTAGGTGAGCACTTTGATGATAGTGAACACAATTCGGTTATGTTTACGTCAGTGATGGAAAGGGATACGTATATACCAGAGTGCAAAGGTTATTGCTGGGGGAAAGGCAATTATGATGCAATTAGGCAAGATTTAGGATGCATAGGATGGGCACAATTGAAATGTGGAGCTTATTCAAGGCCCAGTGACTGCGGGTCCTTGAAAAGTATGTGTCAGCAGGGACGAAGCTGTCAAGCGCAGGGGCCGTGATTTACTAAGGAAGCTGAATCTCTTGTTAAGAGGAAGAAGACGACTTATGTTAGGATGACATGTGATGGCTCATTTCAGGTACTTGAGAGTTTAAGTTAGCCAGGAAGGACCTAAAGAGAGAGCTAAGAGCCAGGAGGGGACATGAGAAGCCGTTGGCAGATAGGATGGATATCCGGAATAAAAGAATGACTAGAGTAAAATTAGGGCCAATCAAGCATAGTAGTGGGAAGTTGTGCGAGGAGATAGGTGAAATGCTAAATGAATACTTTTCACCAGTATTCACACTAGATAAAGACAATGTGGTCAAGAAGAATACTAAGGTGTACATTACTAGACTAGATGGGATTGAGGTGCCTAAGGAGGAGGTGTTAGCAATTCTGGAAAATGTAAAAATAGATAAGTCCCTGGGTCTGATGGGATTTATCCTAGGATTCTCTGGGAAGCCAGGGAGGAGATTGCCGAGCCTTTGGCTTCAATCTTTATGTCGTCATTGTCTACAGGAATAATACCAGAAGACTAGATGATAGCAAAGGTTGTTTCCTTGTTCAAGGAGGGGAGTAGAGACAACCCTGGAAATTATAGACCTGTGAGCCTTACTTCAGTTGTGGGTAAAGTGTTGGAAAGGATGAGAAGAAATCGGGTTTATAATCATCGGAAAAGGGGATAGTCAACATTATTTTTTGAAGGGTCATGCCTCATAAAACTTAGTTCTTTGAGAAAGTGGCCAAGCAGGTGGATTGATGCGGTATATGGATTTCAGTAACGCATTTGATAAGGTTCCCCATGGTAAGCTATTGCACAAACTATGGAGGCATGGGATTGAGGGTGATTTAGCAGTTTGGAACAGAAATTGGCTAGCGGAAATAAGACAGAGGATGATGGTTGATGGGAAATATACATCCTGAAGTTCAGTTACTAGTGGGGTACTGCGAGGATCTGTTTTGAATCCACTATTGCTCGTCATTTTTATAAGTGATCTGGATGAAAGCACATTAGATGAGTTAGTAAGTTGGCGGATGACTTTAAGGTCGACAGAGCTGTGAAGTGACGAATCATGTTGTAGGTTACAGAGGAACATAGATAAGCTGCAGAGCTGGGCTGAGAGGTGGCAAATGGAGTTTAATGCAGAAAAGTGAGAGGTGATTCCCTTTGGAAGGAGTAACAGAAATGCAGAGCACTGGGCTAATGGTAAGTTTCTTGGTAGTGTAGATGAGCAGAGAAATCTCTGTGTCTAGGTACATAGATCCCTGAAAGTTGCCACCCAGATTGATAGGGTTATTAAGAATGCATACGGTGTGTTAGCTTTTATTGGTAGAGGGATTAAGTTTCAAAACCATGAAATCATGGTGCAGCTACACAAAACTCGGGTGCAGCCACATTTGGAGTGCTGCATACAGATCCGGTCACTGCACTATAGGCAGATGTGGAAACTCTGGAAAGAGTTCAGAGGAGACTTACTAGGACGTTGCCTGGTACGAAGGGAAGGTTATGAGGAAAGGCTGAGGGACTTGAGACTATTTTTGTTGGAGAGATGATGATTGAGATATGATTTAATTGAGACATATAAGACAATCAGAGGATTAGATCGGTTGGACAGTGAGAGCCTTTTCCCAAGGATGGTAATGGCTAGCACGAGGGGACATAGCTCTAAATTGAGGAGTGATAGATACAGGACAGATGTCAGAGGTAGTTTCTTTACTCAGAGTAGAAGGGGCGTGGAATGCACTGCCTGCAACAGTAGTAGACTCGCCAACCGTATGGGCATTTAAATGGTCATTGGATAGGCATTTGGATGAGAATGCAATAGCATAGCTTAGATGGTCTTCAGTTTGGTTCCACAGGATGGCACAACATCAAGAGCCGAAGGGCCTGTACTGCGCTGTAATGTTCTGTGTTCAAAATCATAATCACTATTTCTTAATTGTTCACACATAATTAGGCAACTCACTAAATCCAGCATTCTGTATCCCTTTCTTGCAACGAGGACATACTGCTATAAGAGATCCCAGACACACTCCAGAAATTCACTACTTTCTGGAAGGTGCTTGTCTGGCTCCCAATCTATATTCAAGTTCAAATCCCCCATTGATACTACTCTGGCTTTGCTACACATCTAATTTGTGCATTAATACAATCTAGCACTTCAGAGCTGATGCAAGGGGTCTGTGCAAAGGCCTATTAGTTTTAAATATAACAAATTCATCAAAAAACTCAGATCTGACAGCATCTGTGGAGAAAAATCAGAGTTAACATTTCAGTTCCAGAGACTTCAGAAAGAATCACTGATTCCAAAACATTAACTGATTTCTCTCCACAGATACTGCCAGACATGCTGTGTTTTTCTAGCAATTTGTTTCTGATTTCCAACAGCTGCAGTTCTTTTGTTTTTTTATATTAGTTTTAGATCCTTTGCTGTTCCACAGTTCCATCCATACAGTCTCCACTGAATGCTTTCCCCCTCACTGTAACCTCCCTTACCACTGAAGTAACTTTGTTTCTCACCAGAAATGCTATTCCACCTTCTCTGCCATTTTCCCCATCTGGTAAACCTTATAACCTGGCATATTTAGTTCCCAATCCCTACCAGCCTGCAGCCATGTCACACTGATGGCTACTGTATCATAATGTGCAATTTGAATTTATGTCTGCAGCTCATTTAATTTATTCCTTACACTTCACACATTCGTATATACAATTTTTAGTTGGGTCATACACTGCAACTTGACCCTCAGCAGTGATGTTTTACTTAACTCATTATTTCCCACTTCAGGTTTAATCACTATATTTATAGTTTTGCCATTCCCTTCCATTGCTGACTTTTTTTCTCGGTCTATCATGTTATTTGATTTTGAAACTGTATTGACTTCCCCTAACCCTTCCACCCATTTACTAGTTAGAAGAAAGTGAGATTAGAGTCAGGAGTGTGGCGCTGGAAAAGTACAGCAGATTCCTGATAAAGGGTTTATGCCTGAAATGTCAATTCTCCTGCTTTTTGGATGCTGCCTGATCTGCTGTGCTTTTCCAGCACCACACTCTCAACACCCACTTACAAATTACCTGGAAGTAATGGAGTGCATCCTATGGGATAAATGAACTAACTGCAGAAATAGTGGACGTATTGGTTGTGATCTTCCAAAGTTCCCCAGATTCTCGAAAGATCTGCAAGAACTGGAAAACTGCAAATCTAATGCCCCATCCAAGAAAGAACAGAGAAACAGGAACAATGAACTTGTTCTACCATTTAATAAGATATGGGTTCTCTTCTTCCCTGCCTCCCTCAACTCTTCTGTCTGCCAAACATCTATTCAGTTCAGTATACACTCAACAATCCAGTCTCCACTGCTGTTAGGGTAGAGAATTCCAAAGATGAGTGATCGAGAGAAGACTCAATCTTAAATGGGAGACTCTTTATTTTGAAACTATAATCCCCAGTTCTAAATGCTTCCACGGGGAGAAACATTCTCTGAACATCTACCTAGTTAACTAACGTCTGAATTTTATTCTTTTAAACATCAAAGAGAATAGGCCTAACTGCTCAAACAATCATTGTAAAACAAAGATCTCATGAGTGTAGTGAACATTCCCTGAACTGCCTCCAATACAAGTATATCCATCCTTACAAGGTGGCTAAAACAGCATATACTACTCCAGGTACATTCTCACCAATGCCTTATATGCAGTAGCCTATATTTATGCTCAATTTCTCTTGCAAAAAAAAAAGGGCCACCATTCTGTTGATTTTGAAGGAGTAGCTTTACTACTTGCCAACTTGTGCGCTTCATGTTTGAGGACACCCAGATCACACTGAACTGTAACATTCTGTGGTCTCTCTGTGGATTTAAAAATATTCTGCCTTTTCTTCCCACCAAAACAGATAACCATATATTCTTCCCACCAAAACAGATAACCATATATTTAACTCTCAGCCAAAGTCTTGTACAATCACCCATCTGCATTCTAATATGTACACTCTGCCTGCTTCACAAGGTATTTTCCCACTCATCTTTACACCATCAGGAAATATGACTATCATACACTCAACTACTGCCTATAAAGGTGACACATAAATTTGTGCAAACTCAGAAGCTGAGCTCCAAGCCATTTCCCCTCGTTCATGAAGACACAAGGGGAAAAAGGCCTTCAACTAAAAACACAGAAAACAAACTTCTCTATCAGCCTTTTTCTGCTGCATTACACTGCCCCTAACCATCATGATCCATGGCAATTCACAGGTCAACGTGGATCAATTCTCATTCCTTGTGAGCCTTCTTTCAGCAAGGCAGACAGTAACAATGAAACTCAACATCGCCTCCAGTGTGTCACCTCAGTCTTCAGCCAACTGAGGAAAAGCATGTTTGATGACAAAGACTTCAAACCTGGCACCAAGCTTGGGGTTTACAGGGCTACAATGTCACCTTAAGCTCTCCTATATGCATCAGAGACATGGACAATGTACAACAAATACCTGTACAAATATCAACAGTGACACCTCCAGAAATACTCTGGCAAGATAGGTGCTCCAATGTCTGTTTTCTCTCTCAGGTCTACAGACCAGCATCAAGACACTGGTTCAGGCCAATCGGTGGCATTGGGTAGGCCACATTATCCATATCCTGATACAAATTCCTGAAGCAAGCAATTAACAAGAGGCAAGTGGCGGAAATGCAGCATTCTCACCAATTTATGGGAATGTCTTATCAAAGACTGCTCAAACTGTAAAGCATCTACAAAAGGGCAACCAAAGAGCATTTGATAGGTCCAAGTGATGTTCAAGCACAAAACAGGAGTAGGTGAAAAACCAAACATCACATCCAAGTGCCTCATCAAAAACTACCTGCCCACCAGTGACTCAGTGTGCGAGTCTAGCATTGGACTGTTTTAATCACTTCAAGACCAACAACTCTTGATGGAAGAATGCCATCTTGGAACCCAAGGGAGTGCCAAAGAAAAAGGGTAGATTAGTGTACAGCCATTATCCTACGTGAATCGTTAAAATTGCAGCACTGATCCTTGTGCTGCACTACTAATCACTGTTTTTCCAACCTGAAAATGGCCCATTTATTCCAAACCGCTGTTTCCTGTTAGTTACCCTGTCCTCTATCCATTCCAATACAATAACCCCAGAATCAAGAGGTTTATAATGTATCTTATAAAGTAACACTTTATGAAGTACCTTTTGTTTTTGGAAATACAAAATCACTACAAATACTTGTACCACTTTTTCTACCCTACTAGCTACATCCTCAAAAGACTGATTATTACACACTACTTAACATTCACAAAACCACGTTGACATGACTTAGGTGCCTATAAGTTTATGAATGTCCTGGTGCCAATTGTTTAATTTTGGATTCAGTCATTTTTCCAAAACAGGCGTTAGACTAACTAGCCTACAGCCTGCTTTCTGTCTGTGCTGTCATATTTGCAGTTTTCCACACCATTAGAACACTTCCAAAAATCTAACAAAGTTTTGAACGTTACAGCCAGCAGCCATTTCCTCGAACACCCGTGGATACAGGCCACCTGGTCCAGAGTGCTTGTGAGCCTTTAGTCCCATTAGTTTACCGAATACTTGTTCTCTCGTGACCATGAATGCTTTATTTTTCTTCCTCCCAACCATGTTTTGATTTTCAACTCTTTAAAGGTTGCAACTCAGTGGCAAGTGGGAACCATTGGATGCAGTGTCTTTCAATTTTAAACAAACTTTTAACGAGGTCACAATGGAATATTACTAAATATTAGGACCCATACGTTTGGGGATAATAAACAATTGAATACATTGACAAAAAGATTTTCAGCTTTGTAGGTTGTAACAACTGAAATATTCAAAGGATCAGCTCTCAGGCCTCAACAATTTACAATCCATATCAATGCATTAAATGACAGCATAATGTACCAAAGCTTGCTGTTGATAGCAAGTTAAATGGGAAATTAAACAGTGAGAAGGAAACAAAGAGGCTGCAAACAGATTAGGACAGATTAGGGAGTGATCAAGAGTGTGACAGAATATAATGTGAAGAACGTAAAATTACCCATGTCAGTAGGAAAAATTGTAAAACACTCTGTCTCAAATAGTGATAGATTAATAAAGTTTGGGATTTGGAAGGATTCTGTGCTCTTATATACAAATCATGAAGTTCAGTAAGAATTCGGAAAGCAAATAGTACACTTTTATTATTGAAAAATTAACCCAATTTATTGTAATAATATATAGAGCTTTCGTGAGACTACACCTGACGTACTGTGTACATTTCTGCCTCCTGGTCAGAGAGATATTCACTCCAGAGATAATGTAACAAAGGTTGACTGACTGACTCATGGGATGCGGGCACTGCTCTTTGAGGGAGTGTGCAAAAAGACTCAGCACAGATGCCCTGGAAGTTTACAAAATAAGTGGACATGCTAAACCTTAGTAAATCATTGAGAGGTTTGACTGGGTCAACACAGAGACTGTTTATCCTGACTCAGGAAGTTGGAATTAGGGTCAGACTCAAAGAAAGGATTGACCATTTAGGACTGAGATGAGAAGACGTTTTCGTTCAATGGATCATATTCCTTTAGCATATTCTACCCAGAAAACTGTGGGATGCTCAGTGATCGAGTAAACTCAGTCAGAGATCAATAGAATTGTGATATGAGCAATGTAGGAAGATGCAGAAAAATGATGTCAATGCAAACCATCAGCCATGATCCCACTAAGTGAGGGTAAGCTCAAGGGAGCGCAAGGCCAATTTCTATTAATCTTCCTCTTTTCTTCTCAATGCCCTCCAAGCTCTATCTTCTCCAGTGAGCATCTAGTCATCTCAACCACTCCAAATGACAAGTTCTACATTTTAACCAATCTCTGGATAAAGGCATGTTTCCTGAATTAATTACACCAAATCGCCATTATCTGTGAAGGTGAGGTGCATAGACTTCCCATGGATAACAGCAAATATGGATACAGCTACCATATAATTTTATCATGAGGACTGAACAATCAGATTGGATGCATCTATGAGAACGAAACATAGAATCTGGGATCAATTTCACACATACACAGATCCACAGGGGGAGAATCCGGACATAAAGCTCGAATTCTGCATTTACAGGCCATAGCAGAAACCATTGCCATTTCTAACCAATCAGACCCTTCCATAAATTTAAAACAGTAAATGTAAAATCTAAGAATTCTCATTTTAAAATGTTGACTCCGATTTTATGTATATGCTTAATTACACAGACCATGGTCCATTTTCCTATTGTGCTCAACAGAACCTCACAAATAGATCTAAAGACCAATAGTTATAATGGTAATTTTTTCTTGTATTTCAGTGCCCAGGCAGTACATAATTTCTGATTGATGCACATGCTTTGGCTCTTCTTACAGCCAACCTGAACTGTCATATTCCTTTCTTAGAATATCTATACATTATTGCAAGAATCTTTACTTTCTGATACCTCCTCAGCCAACAGCAAGGCAAGACCAGATGTCAAGCTTCTTCATCTTTTTCCAATTTAACAAGTCATAGAGCATGCACCACATCTTTGAACCAATGTTCATCAGTACAATACATCAATCTGATAACATTGCATGTCATAGATTTGTGGATAATAAACATAATACTGGATGTAATTCAAAGTACGTGTAAAAACTGGAGTAAATTAAGTGTATGGAGCACTATGAGAAATAAAAATTCAAACTGAATGAAAAATAAAGTATCAGTATCTCAACTCTGGCATAATAGATAAATGACTAGACAGATTTCAACACTGTAAAACATTTGCTGACAAAAATCAATTAGGTAAAGCAATTCCAAGATTATTTTAAGCATTTCAAATAAAAACTCCATAATCCTGCACATTTTAGAATAATAAGTTAGCATTCAAGAACTGCAGCAATCTATTAATGTAATAGAAAACTTTCCCTGAAATGTTATGCTATCAAAATCCAATGATACACGATTAAACTTCATTCAGAGTAATTGAATTGGAGAAGGAAGAGGAGCCACTGTCTAATTCTTCCATAACTTACGGCAATCCACCAAGAACTAAACTCTCGACTGCAAACTGTTCTTTCAAGATAGGCTAATATAAGTGATAGCACAAAAACAAAGTGACCAATTTATAATGTTGATAAACTATTCAACTGCTTAAGTAACTTGAAATAAATTATCAATGAAATAGCAAAACAAGGCCAAACTGTGAAACAATGCAATACACTGCCATATTGCAATTTGTTCAATTATCAAAAAAAATGCAATTAAGTCATCCATGCAAATTAGAAATACTTTATTGGTAATCTTAAGCATAGAATGAAAGGAAATCTAAGCACGAGTCAAGTTTTCGAGCGAGGTCGTGCAACTGAAACTGACCAGCTGAGAGTTGCCCTGCGTTATGTTCTCAAATTGATAGATCTTTCAGAAAACAAAGCATCTTGGAAAATTGTTTCAACAAGTTACGTCTAAAAGTACCTTTAGCCTTTTGACCAATTCATCGTTGGAAATTTTGTCGGTAATTTCCTTAACACCAGGAGGGTAGATTATGATCTTTCCATCTGCAGATTTCGATTGTGGGAAAGCCATCTCCTTTGAGTTTTCCCTTTCTGTAGATCACTACTGGCCTCTGCTGGTTAGACACAAGTTTAAAATGTTACTCTCAGTTTTTCCCCTTTCTAATCCTTGCTCAATTTTTTAAAATGTCAAGGTATAAGACGGCAGACCAATGTGACCGATCTTGTTCATTAGGTCGCGGAATGGAAAGAGCCAAAAGACTCTGAAAAAGGTGTCTCTGAAGTCTTGAAGCCGCAACATGTTTTCCCGTCACTTTCTTGACGGGGTCGGGGGTTGCAGAGAGGGAGCAGAAACGGTCACAAACTCCTCTTAATCGGCTTGCATTTTGCCCAAACCCGGAGAGGGTATGGTGCAGGAGCTATCCGGCCGCCCACCCGCCCGCCAACCTCACATCGCCACAAAAAGTTGTCGCGCACGGGCTCCTCGGGCCTGTAATCTCAGGCCTCGGCATCAGAACAGCAGCAGTGGTATGATGGAGAGCAGCCGCCAAACCTCGGGCCGGTTATTTACAACTTCATGGCAGGCAGGCAGGCAGTGAGAGGGGACGGGCGCGAATCCGGGAAACACTCAGTCCTATCCCGCCATAAATTACAAAGACTCGGGGAACAGGCCGCGGCCCCGAGTTCAGACTCGCCGCCGCTTCATTCAGCGACTCATTTTATTTCTGCAACTTCGCATCTGGGACACGGGATTTTATTTATTTTTCTTCGTTTTACTTGTTTATTTTTTTTTAAAAAAAAGCTCCGATCCAGTCGGGCCCCGGCCTTCCCTCCCCCTCCTCCTCCTCCTCCTCCTCTCACTGTCCCGCTCGAGTTCTGAAATACTGTATCTCAGCCAGCGGGCGGGCGGGCGGGCGGGAGGCTGAGCCCGCGGCCTGCAGCGAGCCTCCCGCCCCGGGTGCCGCGGGCCCTAGCAGCGGCGCTCACCTCATGAATCCCGGCGGTTCTCTCTCAGGTGTCCAGCAAAGCGGGAGTTTCACAGAGTCGCACCGAGCGGCGGTGGCGGTGGCGGCAGCAGGACGGCGCCGGGAAACAACGGACAGAGCGGCCACAACACGCCACAGGCACCGGAGAGAGACAGCGCCTCCTAGTCAGGCGGAGTACCAACACATTGTGGGCGGGCGCTAGCGCCACCTTCCCCCGGAGGAGTGGACACACACGCACCGACAGCGGCACAGCGCCACCTACCCAGGAGGAGAATCCTTTTGTGACTTTTGACATCTCGCCCAGAGGAAGTGCGCCATGGTGTTTGACAATCTTGGGACCAGGATGCACCAAGAAATTTATCTGCACCGACAGAGCGGTTGTCTCAAAAGCAAAATACCTTGGTTGATAGAAAATCTAAATTGAAAATTTAAAACTAGGTTCGAAATCTTCAGCAGATCCAGCAGCATTCTGGAGAAAGTAGCAGAGTTATTGGTCTGACCAAAGGTCATCAACCTAAATGGTTTGTTTCGTCTCTACAAAATCTGACAGTCTTTTTCACACTCCCAGTTTCTATTTGACCTTGGATATATTCTCATTCCAGTGTCCCCATCCTGTCCGCAGCACTAAAAGAGAGTTACATTGACTCACTTTTTCAGAGAGACCTGCACCCTTTTGGGGCACTTTATGATTTTAGATTTACAGCATCCACAATATTTTTCTTTTATTTATAGGTCTATTGTTTACTTAACGTGAATGGACACTCTCCATTTAAGCAACAAAGACCAGGGTTCAGAACATGTTGAGAGTAAGAGATCAATAGATATGCAGTAACATATTATTTGAGAATTGAGCTAACCAATCCAGTCCCCCTTATCATGAGAGCAGAATATCTAAAGTTGCTGGAGCTATTGTTTAGATGAGCGAGGGCATATGCCAAAAACTGGAACAAAGGGTAATACAGCACAGTTTCAGGTCCTTCGGCCCTGCAAGCCTGTGCCGCCACATTTTGCCTTCCATGCTAAACCTGTCTTCACTTACAGGATCCATATCCCTCTATTCCCTTCTTATTCATGTATTCATCCAGGTGCTTTGTGAATGCTGCTGTTGTGTCTGTTTCCATCTACTCCTCTGTCAATGTATTCCAGGCTTTGTGTGAAAAACTTGATTCGCACAACTTCCCCTCTCGCACCTTTAATCTGTGTCCCCTAGTAATTGACTCCTACACCCTGATAAAAAGCTTCATACTTTCCACTCTATCCATGCCATTCACAATCTTATATACTTCTATTAGTTTCCCCCCTCAACCTCCTGGATTCCAGTGAAAACAAACCCAGTCTATCCATTCTTTCTTCATAGCTAAAATCCCCCACACTAGGCAACATCCTGGTAAACCTTTACTCTCTCGTAAGCATCCACATCCTTCTAGTAGTGCGGTGAACCAGAACTGTATGCAAAATTCCAAGTGTGGCCTAACTAGAGTTCTATAAAACTGAATCATAACTTGTTTATTCTTATATTCAATGCCCCTTCCAATGAAGGCAACAATGCCATAAGCCTTTTTTACTCCCTTATCTACCTATGCTGCCACCTTCAGTGATCTATGGGCCTGTACACCCAGATCCCTTTGCATATCAATACTTCTCAGGACTCTGCCATTCACTATATAATTTCCATCTGTGCTTGACTTTCCAAAATGCATCACCTCACATTTATCCGGATTAACATTTTTCTGCCCATACCTCCAATTGATCTATATCCTGCTGTATCCTCTGATAATCCTCTTCACTATTCTCAACTCCACCAATCTTTGTATCATCTGCAAACTTACTAATTACACCAGCTGTGGTTTCCTCCAAATCATTGATGTCGATCACAAACAGACCCAGAGGTCCCAGCACTGATCCCTTGTGGAACACCACTAGTCATGGCCCTCCATTCTAAAAAGCATCCTTGCACCGTTACCCTCTGTATCTTATGACTAAGCCAGTTTTGTATCCAGCTTGCCAGTTCACCCCAGATATCGTCAGACTTTATCTTTTGTACCAGTCTGCCATGAGGAACCTTGTCAAAGTCCATGTAGACAACATCAACCGCTTTGTCACCTCCTCAAAAAACTCTATCAAGTTAGTGAGGCACAACCTTTCCCACACAAAACAATGCTGTCTATCGCTAATAAGTCCATTTGCTTCTAAGTGCATATGGATCTTGTCCCGAGAAGCTTTTCCAACAATTTCCCTACCACTGATGAGAAACTCACAGGGCTGTAAATTCCTGGATTATCCCTGCTGACCTTCTTAAACAATGGGACAACATTGGCTATTTTCCAGTCCTCTGGGGCCTCACCAGTGGCCATGAGGATACAAAGATGTCTGTCAATGCTCCAGCAATTTGTTCTCTTGCTTCCCTCAATATCCTGGGATAAGTCCCATTGGGATCTGGGGATTTATCTACCTTTGTACTTTTTAAGACAGATAATACCTCTTCCCTTTTAATAGCAACTTGTCTTAGAAACTCAACACTCGCTTCTCTGAGATCATCCTCCACCAATTCCTTCCCTTTAGTGAATACCAACACCAAGTATTCATTTAGGACCTCACCTACCTCTTCTGGCTCCATACGTAGATTCCCTCCTTTGTCCTAGAGTGGGCCAACTCTTTCCCTGGCAACCCTCTTGGGTTTTACATATGCATAAAAAGCCTTGAGTTTCTCCTTAATCCTGTTTGTTAATGACTTTTCATGCCTTCTTTTTGCCATTCTACTTCCTTGTTTAAGTTCTTTCCTACTTTCCTTAAATACTTCAAGGGATTCATCAGTTCCCATCCTCCTGGCCCTTTTACTTTCCGACCAAGGGCATAACATCCCTAGTCATCCAAGGTTCACATAATTTACCATACCTTTCTTTCATTCTCAGAGGACCGTGCCACAAGTTGAATGCTTATCAACTGCCGTTTAAAATACTCCCACATGTCTGATGTAGATTTACCCTCAAACAGCTACCTCCAATCAAAATTATCCAATTCCTACTTAATATTCTTGTAGTTCACCTTCCCCCAGTTTTACACCTTCGCCCGAGGACTGCTGTTATCCCTATCCGTGAGTATCTTAAACTCATGGTATTATGGTTACTACTCCTGAAAAGCTCCCTCACTGAAACTTCAGGAGTATATTGCCAAGGTCAAATACAAACTGGACATGTGTGAGTGATGATCTCTCTCATTGTGGTTAAGAATCTGGTCATCTTAGAATCAGAGAATTGTTACGGCACAGAAGGAACCCATTGGATATTATATTGGTACCAGCTCTTCAACTGAGCAATTTAGTTTGCCTTTCCTTTGCCTTTGTACTGCCTGCACATTCTCCCTTTTTACTTAACAGTCTAATCCACTTTAAAATGTCTCAACTTTAACTTGCCTTCACCACTGCCTTGGGCATGACAATCTAGATTATAACTACTCATTGCATGAAAGCATTTAGGTTCACATCACCGTTGTTTCTTTGGTCCATTGCCTTAAATCTGCATCTGCTTGTCCTCGATCCTATAAATAGGAACAGTTTTTCTCTATCCAGGCTCCTCATACAAGTTTAACATAGTCCCCATGCTTTTGAATACCAAGGCCCTATTTAAAAGTTCAGGATACTTTATGAAGCACTCTCTCAATCTGTCTTGACACCTTCAGTAACTTACGTGCATGTACACCCAACTCCTCTGCTCCTGCAGCCTCTTTAGAGGTTTACTCTTTTAATGTCTCCCTATGTTCTTCCCACCTAATAAATTACTTCACAGTTCACTCCATTGAACTTAAATCTCCTTTTATCTGTTCATCCTACAATTTTTCCTATTAAATACCCTCCTCAGAATGCACAATTCTTTCAACTTTCTATCATGCACACAATTTGTGCCCAATATTCCATTGAGATATATTATAAAGACAGTCATAGTTACAGTCTGAGGTAAGCTATTTTGGATTGAGATGTGGATAAATTTCTTCACCAGAGTGATGAGCCTGTGGAATTCTCTGTCTGAGACAGTGGTTGATGCCAAAACATTCAATGTTTTCAAGAAGATGTTCTTCGGACTAAAGGGATTAATGGGTATGGGGAAAAGTGAGAACAGGCACATTAGGGACATTAAAATGATCAAACTGTAAAATCTGCATGTAATCATAATAAACCTATGGTAAAAGTAGAATATGAATAAAATTGTAGATCCTCCATGATAATACTGAATGACGGAACAGACTCGAAGAACTGAATAGCTTGGTCCTGCTCCTATTTTCTATGTTAAGACCAAGGGTCCCAAAAAATCCATCAAAGTCTACTCTTGCTTCTTACCACTCAGCCAAGTTTTTATCCATGTTGATACTATCCCTTTTATTCTATGAAAAATAACTTCACACACATGTCTGTTTTACAACATCAAATGCCCCTTTGAAACCTATGTACACCACATCAACATCACTAACTCCATGAAACACCTTTATTACCTCTACAAAAGTCCCCAGCAACTTTGTAAAACACAATTTGCCCTCAACAGTTCTGGACTGGTTTTCCTTAATTAATCCACATTCGCCCAAGTGACTATTTTATCCCAAATTATTGTTTCCTCACCATCAAAGTTAAATTAGATTAGAATGGTGCTGGAAAAGATGAAGGGCTTTTGCCTGAAACATCGATTTTTCTGCTCCTCGGATGCTGCTTGACCGGCTGTGCTTTTCCAGCACCATTCTAGTCTAGACTGACTGGTTTTCCTTAATTAATCCACATTTGCCCAAGTGACTATTTTATCCCAAATTATTGTTTCCTCACCATCAAAGTTAAATTAGATTAGAATAGTGCTGGAAAAGATGAAGGGCTTTTGCCTGAAACATCGATTTTTCTGCTCCTCGGATGCTGCTTGACCGGCTGTGCTTTTCCAGCACCATTCTAGTCTAGACTTTAATTTCCAGCATCTGCAGTCCTCACTTTTGCCTATCAAAGTTAAATTGACTATCCTCAGGTGATCATTGGGCACAAGGTGCTCTTTGTTGCTAAAGTAGGTATGGGCCATATCTCAGTCCTGCATTGCAGTGGTCACCTGGGGCCTCTTCCACTTTATCTGGAAATCAAAACATACCATATCCACAAAGGTACTAGATAAAAGGGACAAAACTTACTCAATGTCACCCTCAGTCTGATGGTCACCTTCATGTGCAAGTCCATCAAGCAGTACATAGATACGTATAAGTAAAAGCCACACGTTACTACGTGCTGATGTTTTATCCACTGATTCTTTACACCGTTCACTGTCAAGACAGATTATCTGAAGGTGCTGGATATTTGGTTGGGGGGTGGGGCTGAGATATGTACCAAAACCTGAGAGGTTTCATGATGGTGAGGCAGAAACTTGGTAGATGGGAGCACTGCTGCCTCTCCACTGCAGGAAAATACCTGGTAATCAAGTGTAAGGTACTCTCAGTATTATCCTTGGCACAGGTCTGGCCCATCCCCAGTGTCTGTGCCACTGCAGTCACCCAAGCTGGATAGTCAAAGATGTACCAGATCTGAAGAGATACGATCTACAAATTTCTAGATAATGGCCCCCCTCATCTTGATGGCCATCTTCATATGTGGCTACATCAAGCTTGCAAACACCACATGTCACTGCATACTGTGCTTCTACCTGTCCCCAGTGTTATGAAGAATACTCTCAGCCTCATTGGTGTGTAATACACCAAATAGTTGGACCATTTTGTATTATCTGTCTGTCATGGAACAATTTGTGAAAATAAACTCTTTTGACCACAAGTCCATCAGGCAGTGGTCAGCGCATAGCATCCTCAAGACCCTTTAGGAAACGGAGAGGGTTATCCTATCAGGTGGTTCCCTGAGCAAACTGTCAAAGTCATTTGGCAGAACAGCTCATCACCAGAACTTTCCAACAAGCACCAAGACATTGCTTGGCTGGCGGTGAAAGGGCACTACCTGTGACATTCTTCATGTATGCCTGTACTCTGTGTGCCAAAGTGGCTGCAAGGGGTAGAGACTGTCACACATCTCCTTCCGGAATGTGCCTTTGCAAAGGAAGTCTGGAGAGAGATGCAATGGTTCTTGTTGAGATTTGTCCTGAGCAGCTCTGTTTTGCAGAACTATGCTCCACAAGCTGTTCCACAGGACACAGACTGAAACAAACTTTGATTGCACCATAAGGACCATCAACTCAGAGAAAAATGCTCTTTGGTTTGCCTGAAACTTGTTGGTCTTCCAGAGCAAGGAGTTGACCGCAACCAAGTGTTGCAGACTGGAACATTCCAAGGTTCAGGACTACATGTAACAACCCACTAAAGCTTGGGGCGGCTGCTACCAAGGCAGAGTGGGGAAAGACCACCATCTAAGAACTTTTGGCCAAAGTAAAATGGGGATTCATTCAGTTATCGGACCCTTCCAGTGCCTCAGGTACATGTTAATTTCTTGCTTCATTAAGAAATACCTTTGAGTTTATTGCAACTATTGAGAATGTTTGTTTTCTTCTCTGTTTGCAAAGACTGAACAGATCTGAACTGTTTTAGGAACGGTGTATATACACAACATTTTTTATGAATAAAGTATATTTTTGCAATAAAAAAGTTGGTCCCCAGTGTTGTGAGGGATAGGTCTTGCCACATTGATGCAGAACACTTTGTTCAGTTGGACTCGAACATATCACAATCCCTTAAGGAAAGGTATGTTCAAAGAAGTATGTTTGATCACAAGTCCGTCAAGCAGTGGTCTGCAGGTGATGTCCTCAAGGTCCTCGAGGAAAAAAAAGATAGCAAATCCTGCCAGATAGTTCCCTGAACAGACAAGGTCAATTTCCCCATTCTTCATCATCAAAACAAAAACCAACATTCAGCTTGGCTAGTAGTGAGAATTCCCTCACTGTAGAATCCTTAAATCAACACACAGATTGGGTTTCCAACAGGTCCATGCCTTAAAACCGTAAGATATATCAGCAGAATTAGGCCATTCAGACCACAAGTCTGATCTGTCATTCGATCATGGTTGATCTCTTTCTCAACCATATTCTCTTGCAACCTCCCTGTAACCCTTGATCCCCTTACCATTCAAGAACCTGTCTATCTTTGTCTTAAATTCACTCAATGACTTAGCCTCCACAACCCTCTACGGCAGTGAGTTCCATGAATTAACCACCCTTTGGGTGAAGATATTTTGGGTCATCTCAATGACCTTATTGGCCTTATTGGTAACCTCACCAACAGGGCATGAGCTATGTGTTCACCGTGCAAGCTTCACACTGAAATAGGATGCATCAAAATCATCCTGTGTGAAATTGGCTATGCTGATCAGAAAGCTGCAGCACAAAGCACCGAGCTGGTAGGAAATCTTTCTTGCTTCACAACAGGATAAAAGAGCTCTCTATTTGTTAAGTATCTGTTAATTGGTTATAGCTATTCTTCCCTCAAACTTTTACATATTTGTGGTAAAGTTAATATAAGACATAAAAAGCAACATAAATAGGTGAATAATTTAATAATTAACTAAAAGTTCATGAAGAATGGCAGGTCAGATGGTGTCTCAGGGCTGCAATATGTGGAAGCTCATGGATATTATTGTGATCCAGGGCAAATCTATCTGCGGTGAATGTTTGAAATTTAAGCAGCTTCAGGTCAAACTTTCCAAGCTGGAGGCTAAACTAAGACACCGTGATGTGCCAGGGAAGGGGAAAGATACTTGGATTCTTTGTACAAGGATATGGTCACACTTCTTAGGATAGGGCATTCTGATATAGTCAGTGGTCTGGGACAGGAGGATGTGACTGAAAATGAGGCAGGTAAAGGGACCAGAAAACAGGAGTGCAGCACTATCAGCCTCTGTAATTATCCAATAAGTTTGTCAGCTTGTCTGGATGAGAGTGGGATCTGTAAGAATAGACAGGCCAAATGACCATAGCACCATGATACAGGATGACATCCAATCAGGGTGAGGTCAAAAGGAATGCAATGATATTAGGGGACAGCATAGTCAGGGAGACTGACACTATGCTTTGTAGCAAAGAACAAAAGTTCAGACTGTTGATTTTTCTGCCTTTTGCTGAGGTTCAGGATACCTGCTCTGGCATGGAGAAGGACTTGCAGTGGGACAGAAAGAAACCAATTATTGTGGTCCACATGGGCACCAATGACATAGGTAGAACTAGGAAAGATGTTCTGCATTGCCGGTGTGAGGAGCTAGGCAACAATTTAAGAAGTGGAATCTCAAAGATAATAATCTCTTTATGCCACTTGTTAATTGGCATAGGGTAAACAGGGTTAAGGAGATGAATATATGTCTGAGAGACAGGAAGAGGGAAGTAGGTTCCAGTTTATTGGCAATAGTATCAGCTCTGGGGAAATTGGGATCTGTACTGTTTGTCCAATCTGCAACTGAACTATACTGAGATTGGAGATCAAAGATCAAAGATAGGTAGGAAAGTGAGTTGTGAAGAAAGAAAAGCTCACAAAGGGATATTGATAGGTTGTGTGAGTTGGCAAAGATTTGGCAAATGGAGTACAATGTAAGAAAGTGTGAAATTGTCTATTTTGAGAGAAATAGTTTTTTAAAAACATGTCATCTAAATGGTGAGAGGTTGCAGAGCTCTGAGATGCAGAGTGATCTAGGTGTTCTAGTGCATGAATCACAGAAGATTAGAATACAGGTATCACAAGCAATCAGGAAAGCTGACAGAATATTATGGATCATTGCAAGAGGAAATGAATGTAGGAGTAGCGGGGTTTTACTTCTGTTATGTGAGACATTGGTGTGACTACATTTGTATATACCATGTACAGTCCTAGTCATTGTACTTACAGAAGGATGTAATGCATTGGAAGCAGTTCAAAGGAGGTTTACTAGATGAAAACCTGGAATGAGCAGTTTGCATGTGAGGAAGGGCTAGGCACTGTATCCTCTGGAGTTAAGAATTGGAGAAGACTTAATTGATATAAGATCCTGAGGGGACTTCACCAGATGGATATATAAAGACTGTTTCCTTTTGGAGAAGAATCAAGAAATAACATTGTAGTTTAAAAATAAGGCATTGTCCATTTTAAACAAGAAAAACATGTGCTGTCAGTGGATTGAGAATCTTTGGAACTCCCTTCATCAAAAGGCACTGGATGCAGAATTTTTAAATAATTTTAAGGCAGCAATAAACAGATTCTTGATTACCAAGGGGATGAAAGTATTATTAGAATTATCCAGGAAAATAGAGTTGAGTCTATACTCAGAGCAGCATACCTTATTGAATTGTGGATTGGGCTATTCTATATTCTATCTGCCAAGTTTTTGCCCACTTGCTTAACTTATCTATAGGGAAGATAATGGTCTACTAGTAATGTCCTGGTAATCTTCTGATGATTCAGGTTTAAACCCCACCATAACTGATGGTGGAATTTGAATTCAACAAAAAAGTGTGGAATTAAGAGTCAAATGATGATCGTGAAACCATTATTAATTGTTGAGGTAAGCCCTTCTGGTTTACTAATGTTCTTTAGGGAAGGAAACATCATCCTTACCTGGTCTGGCCTACATGTGACTCCAGATTCACAGCAATTTGGATGAGTCTTGAACTGCTGTTTAAAATGATTTGGCAGGGGGATCCAAGATGGCGGCGACCCAGCAGTCTGAGTCTACAGTGCTCCTCCCAAGACTTGGGCAAAGTGGTCACCCGCCCCTATCACACTTACCAAATCATTTAAAATAGTTTTTACTTAATGTAATTAGTTGTTTAGTATTGAATTTAAACAATTTAATCTCCAGTAAAAATGACTAAAGTGAAGGGAACCCGCAACTCTCAGCAAGCAGGAACCCCTCCCCCACCCTCTCCAGCTGCAGCAGAGGCGTCCGCAGCTGCCCTGGGGGACTTACCTACGGTGGCGAGCCTCGTGGAAATAATCTCCAAACTTGATGCGAAGATTGACGCTTTTATTGAAGAATTCCGAAGCCAATGGGACTCACTCTCAGCCGCGCTGCAAAAGCACGACCGAGACATCAAGGAAATTGAGTGCTGAGTCGGAGGGGCGGAGCTAAAGGCCGCGACCTCCGAAACTACAGCACAATCGGCCGTGGATCAGGTCCGGACTCTCGAACAGCGAATCTGGACCTTAGAGAATCACATTGACGACCTCGATTCTCGAGGTCGTAAAAAAAAATTTGTTTGCTGGGCCTTCCCGAACGGGAAGAGGAAGGCCAGCTTACAGTATTCCTTTACAATGGCTTCCACTGCTTTTAAATCTGGAGGCTGGATCAGGCCAGGTAAGGGTGGAATGGGCCTACCGGGTTGCAATTCGCGAGCCCGGCTCGAACCAGCGCCCCCACCCGGTCCTGTTCCGGCTGCAGAGCTATAAGGAGAGGCAGATACTCTTAGAAGCCTCTAGAAATCTTGGAAAAGATCCCAAGCCATGATCTATAAAGGATCCAAGATCATGTTTTTCCAGGACTTTTCCCCAGCTCTGGTCCAAAAGAGGAAGGCATTTGATGAGGCGAAGAAGTGTTTAAAGGACTTAAATATTCAGTACACCTTGCGCTACCCAGCGATGCTACGCTTTAACCATGAAGGATCTGTGTATAACTTCGGATCGCCGGAAAAGGTCAAGGAATTTTTGGACTCTCTTAGATAAATTATAAGAGTTAATTTTTGTTGGTTTGCTTCCCCCCCCACTCCGGTTTACATCCCTCCCCTTTTTTATATATTAATCCCTTTTTTTTAACCTTACTGTTTAATATTATCTTGGGGGGTGGGGAGAGGAATTTATTTATTTGTTCTCTACTTAATGGTTTTCTCCCCTTTTTTTAAATTCTATATACATATATAGGCCGGGGGGTTTAGTTAATGTTGTTGGGGGGAGATGGTTACCTTATCCTATTTTATCTCTGTCTCTAGGAGCGGGGTTATTTTTCCCTTATTATTTTGTATTATTATATCTAATTATTACTTGTTGAGGCTATAATTTTATAGTTATATATGTTTATACATGGTATTAACATTACCAAATATATCCAGGTGTTGGTATGGGTGGGGGTGTAGGGTGCTCACTGTTAACTCTAGCTCTGAAGTATATTTGAATTTTCTTCATCCCATTAAGGAGCGCCTGGGTCAATGGTGGGGCACTGGTTGGGACAGGATACGATGGACTTTTGGAAAGGAAGTGATACCCCCTGGGAGCAAGGGGGAAAATCTCCATTTAAATATGTTTTATATTTTTAAAATGTAGAAATAGTTTTTTATTATATTGTTGTGAGTGTATCAGAGAGCCTTTATTTTTGTGGATTTTATATGCTCTATGCTCGGGATGTTCTGGATAGGGTTTCCCCTCCCGAAGGGTCTCGGATCTGCCCGGACGATTGTGGTTGATCAGTCGGTTAAATGGTGTGCCTGGAATGTCAAGGGGAGTAATTCACCGTCAAAAGGAAGAAAATATAATCAAACCCCAAGAAGGAAAGGGTTGATCTAGCTCTCCTCCAGGAGACACACTTATTGGATAAAGAACACTTGAAATTATGACAGGGTAGATTTGATCAGGCCTTTTTTTCTTCTTTTAGCTCAAAAAGCAGAGGGAGTTGTTATTCTTATTCGGAAGAATTTCCCTTTCAAAATGCTAAATCAGATAAAAGACGAATCTGGATGATATATTCTGATTAAAGCCTTTATAAATGGAGAGGAATATGGGATTTTAAATTTGTATTTCCCTCCGGCACATCTTTTAAAATTTATAACGGAAGCCTTCTCAAAATTGATGGCTCTCGGTGCTCGTCATACATTTATAGGGGGAGACTTTAATTGTATTATAGATCTGGAATTAGATAGGATTCCCAAGAGCACTGCAGGAGTATATCCCAGATCTAGACAATTGGTGGATTTGAACAAAGAATTAGGATTAATAGATGTATGGAGATGCCTTCATCCACAGGGCAGAGATTTTTCTTTTTACTCCAATCCACATAAATGTCATACCAGAATCCATATGTTTTTTGCCCCCTCGATTTTTTAAAATTCCATATCATCCTGTGAAGTAGGCAGTATAGCAATTTCCGATCACGCTGCTGTATATATGGAAATCAAGGCGAGGAACAATGAGACATCCCCCCGGCATTGGCATATGGACCCCTTCCTGACCCCTTCCTGGCCCAGATAGCTTTCAAGCTGAATTCTATAGTAAATTTGTAAAGTACTTCTCTCAAGAATTTAAAACTTTTTTTAGAAATTAATTCAGGTACGGCTAGCAACCCATCAATGATGTGGGAGACTATCAAAGCTTACGCGCGAGGTTTGATCATCTCATACTCAGCAATCCAGAAAAAATTAAAGGGAGAACAACAGCATCTGCTCGAAGCTCGCTGAAAAGCGGCTGAAACAGCATACGCTGACAGACCTTCTATTATCAAATTGCAAATGCCTTTTAATTGTTGCAATTGTACCAGCCTCCATCACTTCCTTTGGCAGCCGATTCCACACGCGCACCACTCTCCGGATGAAAACGTTGCCCCTTAGGTCTCTTTTATATCGTGCCCCTCTTACCCGAAACCCAAGCCTTCTAGTTCTGGATGCCCCAACCCCAGGGAAATGAACTTGTCTATTTACCCTATCCATGTCCCTCATGATTTTATAAACCTCTATAAGATCACCCCTCAGCCTCCGACGCTCCAGGGAAAACAGCCCTAGCCTATTCGACCTCTCCTTATAGCTCAAATCCTCCAACCCTGGCAACATCCTTGTAAATCCTGCGCTTACCCAAACGGCTAAGAGGGAAATATTATTTGCAAAACAAAGGTTATATGAATTTGGCGATAAACCCGGTAGATACTTAGCATTTCTTGCAAAGAAAAAGAAGGCCCCTCAAACTATCACGTCTATCAAGGAAAGTGGGGGTATTTTGACTTATGATCATAAAAGGATTAACGCAATCTTTAGAAAATTTTATTCTGATTTATATAAATCGCAGGATTGCGAAGACAGGACTAGGAGGATGCAGTCATTTTTTAAAAACCTGACCTTTCTGGACCTAACTCCGGAACAAATATTGGTCTTGAATGTTCCCCTAACAATCCAAGAAATACTTGACGCAATCAGGCAACTTCAGAGCGGTAAAGCACCTGGCCCAGATAGCTTTCAAGCTGAATTCTATAAAGAATTTAAAGGAATATTGGCTGGTCCACTTATGGATATGTATAACTATTCATACAGTCAGGGCTATCTCCTGCCTTCGCTGAAAGAGGCAAATGTCTCTCTTATCCTTAAAAAAGGAAAGGACCCAGAAGATTGCACGTCATACAGACCAATATCCTTGCTAAATGTAGATTTTTAAATCCTCTCTAAAACGTTAGCATTAAGGCTAGAAAGGGTATTGCCACATATTATAAAGGAGGATCAGACAGGGTTTATTAAGGGCCGTAGATCATCCAATAATGTTAGAAGGGTTTTGAATGTGATTCAAGCCTGCCATCAGGGAAAGATACCAGGAGTAGCAGTCTCATTAGACCCGGAAAAGGCATTCGACAGGATTGAATGGTCATATTTGTTTTACACATTGGAAAGGTGTTTACCAAATAGGTCTCAACACTGTATAGTGATCCCAAGGCAGTTGTTGATTACCAATGGATTAGGCTCGGGTAGCTTCAGTGTGGATAGGGGCTGCCGTCAGGGATGTCCTCTTTTGCCATTGCTATTTACGCTAATAATTGAGCCACTAGCAGAAGCTATACAGGCTGACCTAATATAACAGCCCCGAGGATTGGTACAGGTAAACATAAAATTACCCTTTATGCTGATGATGTTCTTCTATTCCTCAGTAATCCTTTGATGTCCGTGCCTCGCTTAATCCAAGTTATTAGTGTATTTTGTATTTCCAAATTTAGTGTATTTTCAGGTTATAAAATCAGAGGCTATGCCAATGGGTGGCCTTGCTAGTATATCCCACTTATTGGACGGATCACAATTTCCCTTTCGGTGGTCCCTGGAGGGTTTTTATATTTAGGCATTTTTATTACCCCAGTATTTGGTCAGTTATACAAGGCTAACTTTGTGCATTACTGGAAAGGATAAGGCAGGACCTCCAGCGATGGGGAGACCTTCCAATTTCTTGGCTAGGTAAAATAGCACTAATTAAAATGAATGTCCTGCCCCGTCTCCTATACCCTATGAGAATCCTTCCGGTGATGCTGCCGAGGCTGGCACTACGTAAATTATATGGCTGGTTGGGTTCCTTTATCTGGAATCATAGACGGCCCCTCATTAAGCTCTGATAGTGGGAGCATGGGGACTTCAACCGGGGCTTACAGACGCCACTTTCAAACTCTGGAGATCCAGGGGTATCTCATGTTTAGGGGATCTGTTTAAAGAAGGGATCTGATGTCTTTTGAACAGCTGTGTCAGAAATTTGGATTACCTAATGGAGACCTCTTTCGATACTTCCAAATTCGAGATTACATACAGAAGAAGACTACATTATTAGATAGTCTTTATAAATCAGATAGAGAATGTAGAGTACTATGGCCAATGGGGGTATCTTCCATCTGCACTATTTATCATTTATTACATGATGAAGTATCGGGAGATATGGACAATCTGCTTAAAACATGGGATCAGGATTTGGGACTAGAAATCTCTATAGAAAAGTGGAATGACATTTGGGAAAACGCCAGAAGAATCACCATCTGCAACAGAACTCAGGCCGTTCAGCTGAAGATACTTCATAGGGCCCATATAGCACCAGACCGATTGGCAAAATTTAAGGCAGGAGCATCTCCAATGTGTCCCAAATGTAAAATAGAGGTGGGCACTCTTTTACATTGCTTATGGACCTGTCATAAGATCTGTAGATATTGGATTAAAGTGCTCTGACAGAAATCTTAGGAACGGAAATTAGAGTGGACCCTGTATCTCTCCCTTTGGGCTTTTCGAACTTACCCTCCCTGGATATGCATGGGAAGAGATTATTTTCTATTCTCTCTTTCTGTGCAAAGAAAAATATTTTGGTACACTGGGTGGCTGAGGGCCCCCCTGGACTTTCAAATTGGCACAGATTAATTATGGAATGTATTCCCCTTGACTTCCGTACAAATATGGTGCACCAAAAGACCGCATTATTCCATAAAATATGGCAGCCCTTCTTGAATTATATAAATACACATATTTCGGCCATCCTAACAAGGGCTTTTATTTAATTGAGATGGCGAACCTGGCTGGTCCGGGGCCCCTTGGGTGAGGAATCCCGCACGAATATGGGTTTTGTTACGATTTGATGTTAATACATTCCGAGCATGTATCTCACTACCCAATTTCTGTGTTATCCGTCGGTTTTTTAAAAATCTTATTTGAATAATGTAAGAGACTTAATTATACACTCTGGTTAGTTGTAGGTTAGATTAGTAGTTAGTTAAGTTTTGTTTTATTTTTTGGTATTTTTCTTTTGTTAAATTTTGGTTATTATTTATTTAAGTTTTAATTGTATATCAATGTTGATACTTGGGTTTTTTATGTTTTGTAAACTTGTAAAAATATGTTAAATTTTCAATAAAAATATCTATTTAAAAAAATGATTTGGCAAACACTCAGATCAAAAGCAGTTAGCTTGTACAACAAATTCTGGCTTTGACAGTAATGGTCAGTATGTTGCCTCTCTGGTGACAGGATCAAGGACATCTCAAAGCTATTGCAGTATATTGTCACAGGGGAGAGTGAGAAACCAAATGTTGTTATACACATTGGTAGAAACAATATATTTAGAGAAAGGGTTAAGACTTTGCAGAGTGAATATAGGAAGCGAAGTAGTTTGTTAAAAAGCGGAACCTCAAACCTAGTAATCTCTGGATTATTCCCAGTACCATGTGCTCGTGAGAGTAGGAGATAAGAAGATCGGGCAGATAAATCAGTGGCTGAGAAGTTGGTGCAGTGGGAAAGGATTCAGATTTTTGTATCATTGGAATCTCTTCTGGGACAGAAGAAACATGTTCAAAAGGGATGTGTTTCACCTGAAGTGTAGGTGGACCAATATCCTGGCGGGGAGATTTGCTAATGCTATTTGGGGGATCCTAAGTAGTAGATCTAAGTAGAAAGATAGATGAAAGTGGTTCTGAAGTTAAAGAGAGCAGGGATATTCCTGGAAATACATTCAGGGAAGTTATTTGGGTGGAACTGAGAAAATAGAAAGGGATGATCACCTTATTTGAATTGTATTATAGACCCCCTAATAGTCAGAGGGAAATTGAGAAACAAATTTGTAATGAGATCTCATTCATCTGTAAGAATAATAGGGTGGTTATGGTAGGGGATTTTAACTTTCTAAGCATAGACTGGGACTGAGTAGCGTTAAGGATTTAGATGGAGAGGAATTTGTTAAGCATGTACAAGAAAATTTTCTGATTCAGTATATGGATGTACCTACTAGAGAAGGTACAAAACTTGACCTTCTCTTGGGAAATAAGGCAGGACAGGTGACTGAGGTGTCAGCGGGGGAACACTTTGGGGCCAGCGACTATAATTCTATTAGTTTTAAAATAGTGATGAAAAAGGATAGACCAGATCTAAAAGTTGAAGTTCTAATTTGGAGATAGGCCAATTTTCACAGTATTAGGCAAGAATTTTCAAAAACTGATGGGGGCAGATGTTCGCAGGTAAAGGGATGGCTGGAAAATGGGAAGCCTTCAGAAATGAGATAATGAGAATGCAGAGACAGTATATTCCTGTTAGGGTGAAAGGGAAGGCTGGTAGGTACAGAGAATGCTGGATGATGAAAGAATTGAGGGTTTGTTTAAGAAAAAGAAGGAAGCATATGTCAGGTATAGACAGAATATTTCAAGTGAACCCTTAGAAGAGTATAAAGACAGTAGGAGTATACTTAAGAGGGAAATCAGGAGGGCAAAAAGGGGACATGAGATAGCTTTGGCAAGTAGAGTTAAGTAGAATCCAAACGGGTTTTTACAAATACATTAAGGACAAAAAGATAACTAGGGAGAGAAGAGGGTCCCTTCAAAGATCAGCAAGGCAGCCTTTGTGTGGAGCCACAGGAGATGGGGGAGATACTAAACGAGTATTCTGCATCAGTGTTTACTGTGGAAAAGGACATGGAAGATATAGAATGTAGGGAAATATACGGTGACATCTTGAAAAATGTCCATATTACATAGGAGGAATGCTAGATGTCTTGAAATGCATAAAAGTAGATAAATCCCCAGCACCTGATCAGGTGTAACCTCAAATTCTGTGGGAAGCTAGCGAAATGATTTCTGGGCCTCTTGCTGAGGTATTTGTATCATCAATAGT
Source organism: Chiloscyllium plagiosum (assembly GCF_004010195.1). Taxonomy (NCBI): domain Eukaryota; kingdom Metazoa; phylum Chordata; class Chondrichthyes; order Orectolobiformes; family Hemiscylliidae; genus Chiloscyllium; species Chiloscyllium plagiosum. The sequence continues at coordinate 96,852,574 of NC_057710.1, read as the reverse complement.
CACAGGTGAGGTGCCGGAAGACTGGAGGTTGGTTAACGTAGTGCCACTATTTAAGAAAGGTGGTAAGGACAAGCCAGGGAACTATAAACCAGTGAGTCTGATGTCAGTGGTGGCAAGTTGTTGGAAGGAATACTGAGGGACAGGACGTACATGTATTTGGAAAGGCAAGGACTGATTAGGGATCATCAACATGACTTTATGCATGGGAAATCATGTCTCACAAACTTGATTGAGTTTTTTGAAAAAGTAACAAAGAGGATTGATGAGGGCGGAGCAGTAAACGTGATCTATATGGACTTCAGTAAGGCGTTTGACAAGGTTCCCCATGGGAGACTGGTGAGCAAGGTTAGATCTCCTGGAATACAGGGAGAACTAGCCATTTGGATACAGAACTGGCTCAAAGGTATAAAACAGAGGGTGGTGATGGTGGGTTGTTTTTCAGACTGGAGGCCTGTGACCAGTGGAGTGCCACAAGGATCGGTGCTGGGTCCACTATATTTTGTCATTTTTATAAGTGATTTGGATATGAGCATAACAGGTATAATTATTAAGTTTGCAGATGACATCAAAATTCGAGGTGTCATGACAGCAAAGAAGGTTATCTCAGATTACAACGAGATCTTGATCAGATGAGCCAATGGACTGAGAAGTGGCAGATGGTTATTAATTCAGATAAATGCGAGGTGCTGCATTTTGAGAGAGCAAATCTTAGCAGGATGTATGCACTTAGTGATAAGGTCCTAGGGAGTGTTGCTAAACAAAGAGACCTTGGAGTGCAGGTTCATAGCTCCTTGAAAGTAGAGTCGCAGGTAGATAGGATAGGGAAGAAGGTGTTTGGTATGCTTTCCTTTATTGGTCAGAGTATTGAGTACAGGGGTTGGGAGGTCATGTTGCGATCATCAATAGTCACAGGTGAGGTGCCGGAAGACTGGAGGTTGGGTAACGTAGTGCCACTATTTAAGAAAGGTGGTAAGGACAAGCCAGGGAACTATAAACCAGTGAGCCTGATGTCAGTGGTGGCAAGTTGTTGGAAGGAATACTGAGGGACAGGATGTGCATGTATTTGGAAAGGCAAGGACTGATTAGGGATCATCAACATGACTTTATGCGTGGGAAATCATGTCTCACAAACTTGATTGAGTTTTTTGAAAAAGTAACAAAGAGGATTGATGAGGGCGGAGCAGTAAATGTGATCTATATGGACTTCAGTAAGGCGTTTGACAAGGTTCCCCATGGGAGACTGGTGAGCAAGGTTAGATCTCCTGGAATACAGGGAGAACTAGCCATTTGGATACAGAACTGGCTCAAAGGTATAAAACAGAGGGTGGTGATGGTGGGTTGTTTTTCAGACTGGAGGCCTGTGACCAGTGGAGTGCCACAAGGATCGGTGCTGGGTCCACTATATTTTGTCATTTTTATAAGTGATTTGGATATGAGCATAACAGGTATAATTATTAAGTTTGCAGATGACATCAAAATTCGAGGTGTCATGACAGCAAAGAAGGTTATCTCAGATTACAACGAGATCTTGATCAGATGAGCCAATGGACTGAGAAGTGGCAGATGGTTATTAATTCAGATAAATGCGAGGTGCTGCATTTTGAGAGAGCAAATCTTAGCAGGATGTATGCACTTAGTGATAAGGTCCTAGGGAGTGTTGCTAAACAAAGAGACCTTGGAGTGCAGGTTCATAGCTCCTTGAGTTTGGTATGCTTTCCTTTATTGGTCAGAGTATTGAGTACAGGGGTTGGGAGGTCATGTTGCGGTGTACAGGACATTGGTTAGGTCACTTTTGGAATGTTGAGTGCAAATCCTGTCTCCTTCTTATCGGAAGGATGTTGTGAAACTTGAAAGGATTTACAAGGATGTTGCCAGGGTTGGAGGATTTGAGCTATAAGGAGAGGTCGAATAGGCTAGGGCTGTTTTCCCTGGAGCGTCGGAGGCTGAGGGGTGATCTTATAGAGGTTTATAAAATCATGAGGGACATGGATAGGGTAAATAGACAAGTTCATTTCCCTGGGGTTGGGGCATCCAGAACTAGAAGGCTTGGGTTTCGGGTAAGAGGGGCACGATATAAAAGAGACCTAAGGGGCAACGTTTTCATCTGGAGAGTGGTGCGCGTGTGGAATCGGCTGCCAAAGGAAGTGATGGAGGCTGGTACAATTGCAACAATTAAAAGGCATTTGGATGGGTATATGAATGGGAAGAGTTTGGAGAGATATGGCCTGGGTGCTGGCAGGTGGGACTAGATTGGGTTAGGATATCTGGTTGGCATGGACGAGTTGGACCAAAGGGTCTGTTTCCGTGCTGCACATTTCAATGACTCTATGACTCTAGGTTAAGTAGAAAAGGCAGACGAGAGTAATTTAGAGAACAAGGTAACTCTGAAGAATTAAACTACATTTATTTCAATGCAAGTTGTCTGACAGGTAAGGCGGATCAACTCAGATCATGTATGGGAACATGGGAATAGGATATCATAGCAAATACAGAAATATGACTGAGGGAAGGACAGGATTGGCAGCTCAATGGTCTGGGGTTTAAGTGCAATAGGAAGGGTAGAAAGGGAGGCAAGAGAGAAGGGGGAGTGGAGTTTTTGATTAGGGAAAACATTACTGCTGTACTTACAGAGAATATTCCTGAGGGATCATCCAGTGAAGCTATATTGGTGGAATTCATAGAAAGGGGATGACCTCCCAACTCCTGTACTCAATACCCTGACCAATAAAGGAAAGCATACCAAACACTTTCTTCCCTATTCTATCTACCTGTGACTCTACTTTCATTACCTTGATGAGAATGTACTATGTGCCCCCCCACGCCCCCAATAGTCAGCAGGAAACTGAGAAGCAAATATGTAGAGACATCTCAGGTACATGTAAGAACAACAGGATTGTAATAGTAGGGGATATTAACTTTCCAAATATCAACTGGAATTGTCGTAGTGTTAAGGGTTTGGATGATGAGGAATTTGTTAAATGTGTTCAAGAAACTTTTCTTTATCAATATATAAATATACTGACTACAGCAGGAGCAAAACTTGACTTCTTGGGAAATAAGTGACTGAAGTATTAGTGGGAGACCACTTTGGGACCAGTGATCAAAATCTATTAGTTTTAAAATAATTATGGAAAATGACAGGGTAAGACTATAGGAGTAGGGAACAATGGATGAATAAATATATTGAGACTCTGGTCAAGAATAAAAAGGACGAATATGTTAGTATAAAAACTGGGTTCTTGAATCTCTTAAAGAGTTTATGCGGTATAAAGGCAATCTTAAGAAGGAAATCAGGAGGGCAAATAATGGATTTGACATAGCCTTAGCTGATAAGGTTAAGGATAATCCAAAGAGATTCTACAAGTACATTAAGAGCAAAAGATCAACTAGGGAGAGAATAGGGACCCTTTGTCTATATGAAGACATAAAAGATACTAAATGAATATTTCACATCTGTATTTACTGTGAAGAAAGACATGGAGGCTAGGGAACTCAGGGAAATAAATATTGATGCATGGTGAAGCTAGCTATCTGCAGACAAGCTGAAATTGTGCCTGTGAGTAGGTGCTGGAGTGCAGTTTCTAGAATTCATGGAAGCTCAATCCTAGTTTGAACATAGAACATAGAAAAGTACAGCACAGAACAGGCCCTTTGGCCCATGATATTGTTCCGAGGTTTAATCTTAATGTAAAATATAATAACTTAAGCTACACACCCTTCAACTCACTGCTATTTATGTGCATGTCCAGCAGTCGCTTAAATGTCCCTAATGACTCTGCTTCCACCACCACCACTGGCAACGCATCCCATGTGTTCACAACTCTCTGCATAAAGAACCTACCTCTATACCTGTCTCCTCTATACCTTTCTCCTAATATCTTAAAACAATGACCCCTCGTACCAGTCAATCCTGCCCTAGGGAAAAGTCTCTGGCTATTGACTCTATCTATTCCTCTTGTTATCTTATATACCTCGATCAGGTATCCTCTCTTCCTCCTTTTCTCCAGACAGAAAAGTCGGAGCTTATTCAACCTTTCTTCATAAGGCAAGCTCTCCAGTCCATGTAGCATCCTGGTAAACCTTCTTTGCACCCTCTCCAAAGCCTCTGTATCTTTCCTATAGTAGGGCAACCTGAATTGGACACAATATTCTAAGTGTGGTCTCACCAGGGACTTGTAGAACTGTAGCAGAACGATGCAGCTCTTAAACTCGATCCCCCTGTTAATGAAAGTCAAAATACCATATGCTTTCTTAACAACCCTATCCAATTGGGTGGCAACTTTGGGGGATCTATGTACTTACACATCCAGATCCCTCTGTACCTCTACACTGCCAATTATCCTACATTCAGCATTTGTGTTCGACCTTCCAAAATGCATCACTTCGCATTTATCCAGGTTGAACTCCATCTGCCATTTCTCAGCCCACTCTGCATCCTGTCTATGTCATGCTGCAGCTTGCAATAGCCCTCGATACTATCGACCGCACCTCCAACCTTTGTGTCATCTGCAAATTTACTAACCCACCCCATAACCTCCTCATCCAAGTCATTTATAAAAACTACAAAGAGCAGAGGCCCAAGAACAGAGCCCTGCGAGACCCTGTGGTGAAACGGTTAAAAATTATGTCCCAATACATGTGTGAATCTAACTGGAATGGAGGTGTTGCTTAGTCCCGTCCATCTACAACCACACTCTGCCTTCTGTCAGCTAACCAATTCTGAATCCAGATAGCGAAATCTCCCATACTTCCTGACTTATGAATGAGCCTACCATGGGAACCTTATCAAATGCCTTGCTGAAGTCCATATACAACACATCCACTGCTCGACCTATGTCGACTTGTCTTGTCACCTCCTCAACGAACTCAATAAGATTTGTGAGGCATGACCTGCCCCTCGCAAAGCCATGCTGACTGCCTTTAATCACACTATGCTTTGCCAAATAGTCATAAATCCTATCCCTCCCATGCAAGGACTGCACAAAACACTATATAGGACAAACAGGAAGACAGCTAACGATCCGCATCCATGAACATCAACTAGCCACGAAACGCCACGACCAGCTATCCTTAGTAGCCACACACGCAGACGACAAGCAACATGAATTCGACTGGGACAACACTACCATTATAGGGCAAGCCAAACAAAGAACAGCCAGGGAATTCCTAGAAGCATGGCACGCATCCACAAACTCCAACAACAAACACATAGACCTGGACCCAATATACCAGCCACTACAGCGGACAGCTGAAACTAACAACTGGAAGCGGCAGGGACAGGCCACTATAAACACCGGAGGAAACACCACAGAAGCGCTACACAGGAGGCTCCCAAGCACTGAGGATGGCACCTAGACAGGGGAC